>NC_064925.1:149091099-149394130 GCF_023897955.1 Schistocerca gregaria
AATTTTAGGAAAACTATAAGACTAGCCGCCCATAGTTACTTCCCACTTCTTATAGTTAAGAAATTTGTTTCAGTCAGAATAAATGACTCAGATTCCGGTATATAGCTCCTCCCTGTAGACGAACGCTGATCATGGCGTTTTTACACGTGCAATCAACTATTTGAGTGAATCGGCCTCCTACACTACAAAATTTACCCCTATCTTATCTTGTAAATTCCGAACCATTCAGTCACAGAATTCGGTCCTACAATATTTAGCGTTCAATACACCGTGTCGCATCATTTTTCACCGTAGGAAATGACTCTTAATTATACAATAAATATGTATCAATCTTTGTGGGGTGTTTTTATGAAACATAACAAGCTCTCCTTACGCCTATTTCGCATTACCGGTAACAGTAACTGTAACTCGTCATTGAAGTTTCAAACAGATGAGTGCCTCCAGGAAAGGGAGTAAAATATGTACAGTACCCGAAGTTTCGTAAACGTACGAGTTACCGGGAATTTGTCTAGCTGTCTCAGGTTGTTGCTGAGACCTAGAGCATTACGTTACACTCCTTCCAGAAGGACGTCTAATGTCCGAAAGATCGAAGCTTGACATCAGGGATATCGTCGACGTGATGTCGCATAATGGACGTAATCAAGGTAACAAACTATTCCACTACAGAAATTGCTGTGACCCTGCAGGATACAGAACACAGCCTTCATAGAAGAGCGCAGTACCAAATAAGGCAGGGATATTTTATGCCCCGCTTTTGAAAACATTGTAATCTAGTCATGTACATTTTGTTATAAAATTTTAAAAAAATTATTTTTTGTTCCTAAGAATTCCCATACCTAAGCCTTTGAACGACTTACTTTTTTCAGTACAACCTAAAACAAAAATATAAGTTTTCGTAATAGATTTGACTTGATACAACAAATATTATATTCAAATTTGCAGGTTGAGGAGCTTTGTGACACACACTATATCTTTGAAAACTATGTTGTGTATAAAATCGACGACAATTAACGAAATTTGTATTTGTAACTTCTTTGTGGTATAATGAAGTACTGTACGCCCGACACTCCTTCGTAGTATGCGTACTGGAAAATGCGTCATTTCTAAGATGTATTTTCGGAAGCTGCGCGACGTCACTCGAACATCTCACAAGTGGACGTCCATCCGCGAAACCCAGGTATAAACAGAGATACCACACTGCTCAGAAAGTAAGAGACAGTACCAGCGGTATCAAATAGCATCAAAAAGCATTAGAACAGTAGAACAAGAAAATCGGCAGACTACAGCCGCCGCAGAAACTGTCAAACTAAACATTCTAGAAACGATTTAGGTGTAGTCAGTGTATCTAGGTCTAGACCAGTGTTCAAACATAGATCAGTGCAAGTGAAAACTGCATGGATGCGCGCTGTGATCCGACTCTAGTTACGAAGCCGAATGTTTGTAATACTAATTTAGGCCCTGTAATGAGAATTTTTTTTTTTTTTTTTTTTTTTTTTTTTTTTTTTTTTTTTTTGGTCATCAGTCTACTGACTGGTTTGATGCGGCCCGCCACAAATTCCTTTCCTGTGCTAACCTCTTCATCTCAGAGTATCACTTGCAACCTACGTCCTCAATTATTTGCTTGACGTATTCCAATCTCTGTCTTCCTCTACAGATTTTGCCCTCTAGTACCATGGAAGTCACTCCGTCATGTCTTAGCAGATGTCCTATCATCCTGTCCCTTCTCCTTATCAGTGTTTCCCACATATTCCTTTCCTCTCCGATTCTGCGTAGAACCTAATCATTCCTTACCTTATCAGTCCACCTAATTTTCAACATTCGTCTATAGCACCACATCTCAAATTCTTCCATTCTGCTTTTGATGTCTTCCTTGCTCCGTCCGTCATTGGTTATTTTACTGCCTAGGTAGCAGAATTCCTTAACTTCACTGACATTGTGACCATCAATCCTGATGTTAAGTTTCTCGCTGTTCTCATTTCTACTACTCCTCATTACCTACGTCTTTCTCCGATTTACTCTCAAACCATACTGTGTACTCATTAGACTGTTCATTCCGTTCAGCAGATCATTTAATTCTTCTTCACTTTCACTCAGGATAGCAATGTTATCAGCGAATCGTATCATTGGTATCCTTTCACCTTGTATTTTAATTCCACTCCTGAAACTTCCTTTTATTTCCATCATTGCTTCCTCGATGTACAGATTGAAGAGTAGGGGCGAAAGGCTACAGCCTTGTCTTACACCCTTCTTAATACGAGCACTTCGTTCTTGATCGTCCACTCTTATTATTCCCTCTTGGTTGTTGTACATATTGTATATGACCCGTCTCTCCCTATAGCTTACCCCTACTTTTTTCAGAATCTTGAACAGCTTGCACCATTTGATATTGTCGAACGCTTTTTCAAGGTCGACAAATCCTATGAACGTGTCTTGATTTTTCGTTAGCCTTGCTTCCATTATTAGCCGTAACGTCAGAATTGCATCTCTTTTCCTAAAGCCAAACTGATCGTCACCTAGCGCATTCTCAATTTTCTTTTCCATTCTTCTGTATAATATTCATGTAAGCAGCTTCGATGCATGAGCTGTTAAGCTGATTGTGCGATAATTCTCGCACTTGTCAGCTCTTGCCGTCTTCGGAATTGTGTGGATGATGCTTTTCCGAAAGTCAGATGGTATGTCGACAGACCCATATATTCTACACACCGACGTGAATAGTCGTTTTGTTGCCACTTCCTCTAATGATTTGAGAAATTCTAATGGAATGTTATCTATCCCTTCTGCCTTATTTGACCGAAAGTCCTCCGAAGCTCTTTTAAATTCCGATTCTAATACTGTATCCCCTATCTCTTCTAAATCGACTCCCCTTTCTTCTTCTATCACATCAAACAAATCTTCACCCTCATAGAGGCTTTCAATGTATTCTTTCCATCTATCTGCTCTCTCCTCTGAATTTAACAGTGGAATTCCTGTTGCACTCTTAATGTTACCACCGTTGCTTTTATTGTCACCAAAGGTTGTTTTGACTTTCCTGTATGCTGAGTCTGTCCTTCCAACAATCATATCTTTTTCGGTGTCTTCACATTTTTCCTGCAGCCATTTCGTCTTAGCTTCCCTGCACTTCCTATTTATTTCATTCCTCAGCGACTTGTATTTCTGTATTCCTGATTTTCCCGGAACATGTTTGTACTTCCTCCTTTCATCAATCAACTGAAGTATTTCTTCTGTTACCCATGGTTTCTTCGCAGCTACCTTCTTTGTACCTATTTTCCTTCCCAACTTCTGTGATGGCCCTTTTTAGAGACGTCCATTCCTCTTCAACTGTAATGCCTACTGCGCTATTCCTTATTGCTGTATGTATAGCATTAGAGAACTTCAAACTATCTCGTCATTCCTTAGTACTTCCGTATCCCACAGCTTTGCTTATTGATTCTTCCTGACTAATGTCTTGAACTTCAGCCTACTCTTCATCACTACTATATTGTGATCTGAGTCTATATCTGCTCCTGGGTACGCCTTACAATCCAGTATCTGATTTCGGAATCTCTGTCTGACCAATGTGTAATCTAATTGAAATCTTCCCCTATCTCCCGGCCTTTTCCAAGTATACATCCTCCTCTTGTGATTTTTGAACAGGGTATTCGCTATTACTAGCTGAAACTTGTTACAGAACTCAATTAGTCTTTCTCCTCTTTCATTCCTTGTCTCAAGCCCATATTCTTCTGTAACCTTTTCTTCTACTCCTTCCCCTACAACTGCATTCCAGTCGCCCATGACTATTAGATTTTCGTCCCCCTTTACATACTGCATTACCCTTTCAATATGCTCATACACTTTCTCTATATGTTCATCTTCAGCTTGCGACGTCGGCATGTACACCTGAACTATCGTTGTCGGTGTTGGTCTGCTGTCGATTCTGATTAGAACAACCCGGTCACTGAACTGTTCACAGTAACACACCCTCTGCCCTACCTTCCTATTCATAACGATTCCTACACCTGTTATACCGTTTACTGCTGCTGTTGATATTACCCGATACTCATCTGACCAGAAATCCTTGTCTTCCTTCCACTTCACTTCACTGACACGTACTTTATCTAGATTGAGCCTTTGCATTTTCCTTTTCAGATTTTGTAGTTTCCCTACCACGTTCAAGCTCTGACATTCCACACCCCGACTCGTAGAACATTATCCTTTCGTTGATTATTCAATCTTTTTCTCATGGTAACGTCCCCCTTGGCAGTCCCCTCCCAGAGATCCGAATGGAGGACTATTCCGGAATCTTTTGCCAATGGAGAGATCATCATGACACTTCTTCAACTACAGGCCACATGTCCTGTGGATACACGTTACGTGTCTTTAATGCAGTGGTTTCCATTGCCTTCTGCATCCTCATGTCGTTGATCATTGCTGATTCTTCCGCCTTTATGGACAATTTCCCACCCCTAGGACAAGAGAGTGCCCTGAACCTCTATCCGCTCCTTCGCCCTCTTTGACAAGGCCGTTGGCAGAACGAGGCTGACTTCTTATGCCGGAAGTCTTCGGCCTCCAGTGCTGATTATTTATCAAAATTTAGCCAGTGGCAGGGATCGAACCCGTGACCTAAGACGTTTTGTTTATTAAACAAACCCGCTAACCTTTTTTCATTTTTTTCTTCTTTTTTTTTAAATCTCATTTTGTTCGTATCTGTTTTTTGAATCTTATCGCGGCGGACGTCTTAAGACACCCTTTTAAGTTCGTTGTTATTCTATTAACTCAGTTATTTGTTACAAAGGACAGCTAACCCTCTGACCACACACGCTGAGCTACCGCACCCCTAGACCGCCGGTGTACAATTGCCTTAAAGAAGCACGCCAACTTATAAACATAACTACTTTCGGTAGTAGAAGATTCTCTTCTTCCAGCACTTACGTTTGACGCCAAGCGTATATGGTACACTCAACAGAGGTCAAAGAAAAATGGACGAATGCTATCGTTTTTCAGTCGAAGTTTTAGAGTATTGTTGTATATCTTGGATGTGTCCTTAAGTATTTCTCAAGTGGAATTGAGATAACATTATCTGGCTGCCCTTCAGAAACGAAACATACAAAGACATATACTGAGCCCAACGGATATTCTTAGGAATCTGTAATGGTTTAAAATAGTTAACTGAGCAAATTTCTCATCATTGAGGCTAACCTTGGCTCCCATAAGCATCTCTTAGATTGCGCATTGTAGGAAAGGCACGTATTGTAATCTTGGATTCATTTAAGAATTTCAAAACTTGACTGATTGTATGTGGTAATACACACATCAAAAAAAGTTTGGAATCGGCTCGGTTCCGAGAGATCCGAAACCTGTACAGACATTTGAAATAGAGATCGACATAAAAATCATTTCCACCCGTTTCATTGCTCATGAAAACCACACATTGCTTTCTGTAGCACCATACGGCGTGACCTTCAGTGGTGGTGGTCCAGATGGCTGTACACACCGGTACTTCTAATACCCAGTAGCACGTCCTGTTGCATTGATACATGTCTGTATTCGTCGTGGCATACTATCCACAAGTTCATCAAGGCACTGTCGGTGCAGATTGTCCTTAACGGCGATTCGACATAGATCCCTCTCGTTGGTGCGTTACGTCGTCCATAAACAGTCCCTTTCTATCCATCCCAGGCATATTCGATAGAATTTATGTCTGGAGAACATGTTGGTCTCTCTAGTCGAGCGATGTCGTTAGCCCGAAGGAAGTAATTCACAAGATGTGCACGATGGGGGCATGAATGTCGTCCATAAAGACGAATGTCTCGCCAATATGCTGCCGGTAAGGTTGCACTCTCCGTCGAAGGCAGGCATTCACGTATCGTACAGCCGTTACGGTGCCTTCCATGACCACCAACGGCGTATATCGGTCCCACATAATGCCACCCCAAAACAGCAGGGAACCTCCACCTTGCTGCACTCGCTGGAGAGTGTGTCTAAGGTGTTCAGCCTGACCGGGTTGCCTCCAACACGTCTCCGACGATTGCCTGGCATATGCGACACTCATCGGTGAAGAGAATGTGATGCCAATCCTGAGCAGCCCATTCGGCATGTTATCAGGCCCAGCAACACCGCGATGCGTAGTGTCGCGGTTGCAAAGAAGTACCTCGCCTTTGACGTCCAGAGTTAATTTGCGCATCATGCAGCCTATCACGCACAGTTTAAGTCGTAACACGACGACCTGTGGCTGCACGGAAAGTATTATTCAACATGGTGGCGTTGCTGTCAGAGTTTGTCCGATCCATAATCCGTATGTAGCGGTCATCCACTGCATTAGTAGCCTTTGGGCGGCCTGAGCGAGGCATGTCATCGACAGTTCCTGTCTCTCCGGATCTCCTCCATGTCCGAACAACATTGCTTTGGTTCACTCCGACATGCTTGGACACTTCCCTTGTTGAGAGCCCTTCCTGGCACAAAGTAACAACGCGGACGCGATAGAACCATGTATTGACCGTATAGGCATGGTTAAACTACAGACAACACGGGCCGTTTACCTCCGTACTGGTGGAATGACTGGAACTGATCGGCTTTCGGATCCCCTCCGTCTAATAGGCGCTGCTCATGCATGGTTGTTTACATCTTTGGGCGGGTTTAATGACATCTGAGAACAGTCAAAGGGACTGTGTCTGTGATATATTAGCCACCGTCAACGTCTATTTTCAGGAGTTTTGGAACCTGGGTGATGAAAAACTTTTTTGTTTGTTTGTATATCGTTCCCACAAAACGTGGTTTTCAAACGAGGAAACGACGCTGGTCCAGAATTTTCGGGCAAAATTACGTTCTGAAATATGAAACAAAATATTAGTGTAACAGAAATCCTTCGGTCCCTACAGCGTCTTCAGTATAAGAAGTTGTTATCACGTAACTTTCAACTGAGCTGAAGGCAAAAGTAACATTAATCGTAACTACACATATCTCTCTACTACCCATTCTGTTTTGCTAAACACAGATTAGTACACTTTCACCGCGGCTTACCGAGATCATATACAAAGAACCCAGTACCTTGTCTTCCACATTAGGTTCACGGGGAAATGTTGCGTATAACTATCTGAATTACTCTCTTAATACAAACTGCAGATTGTTGTCATGTAGCCATACTTCCCAGTACAATTCACTGCAGAGAAGCTCATTAAAATACCACATCATACACAAGCAAAAGCACACTCTCACTCCCTAACACAATCGAACGGAAAGAAAGAAGAAGAAAGCTATGTTCCATTTCATATTTGTAAGCCAGGTGGACCGTAACAGCACATCTGCCTCCACTGACTGAGCCCACTCTTGTCACAAAGATCTTAACCAAGACGAACTAGTATATCAGATGCAGTAGTGAATATCCGTAAAATCTCTCAGAGGGAGCAAAGATGACAGCAAACATCGCTTGAGAGTTGTAGACAGGTAAAACACAAAGTAAGGAAATTGGCAAACTGTGACAGGACACTTTCGTCTTGCGGATACTGGGGCAACCTAACCTCTCCTACGAACTATAATCTATCCCTGGCCTCAATTTCCTTGAGTTACGAGCAAGGCTGCCTGGACATTGGGGCTTGAAGTTTATAGGAAGTCGTACTAAACTGTGACTGACCCAACGTGGCCGGACATTTCGTATTTTGGTGTACAGGACCCATGCCACCGCAGACGCTCAAACCTATTACATGAACTAACTGAAGTTCACTTTTCGCCAGAACAGGTACAATCAGAGGCAGACAGTAAACACTTTGAGTTGTTGATGTGCTGTAAGTGCAAGGATAGCTGGAGACCGTTGTGTATACCATAAGCGGTACACACGTACTGCACGTAAGACTTCTCTTGATATTTTCTCGAAATTGTCTATGTAGTACGCCTTGATACGTGCACGCTATGTTGCCCTAATGGATTATTGAAAGTATATAAAGTCTGAAGTAAATCCGTGATCCGAACGCAGTGACCTCCCATTGAAAGACTACTTCTTCGTCTACGATACTGTGAAACTAATCTCTTCTACTGCAATTTTTTTGGATCACATATGTTGAGAAGTGTTAGAATTGTCTAGGACAAGAAAAAAAGTCTAGCAAACGTGAGCTCTGAAGTGCAAGCATCAATAGCTACGAGCAGTCGTTCATCTTCGCTACTGCGAAACACGTCTCTTCTACTGACCAAATGTTCATAGCTTTTAAGGTATGCATTTAAGGCCACATCTTTACTAGAGATTTTTGTTCCGATTGATCGTTGCCGTCATATACCTGAATACGGACCAGGCCTTCCGAGACACCGTGTATATTAAAACTAATTTAATCATATAAAACACATTTCGATGCAGTTCTTGCCTTGAAAGTAACAACTGAATGGAGATGGGTGTTAACTGTCGAGATATCTGTGGTATTTGACGAGATTATCTAGTCACACTACTGTGAGTTAACCAAATTCATTTCCCCTTTACAGCAACTTTTATAGTTCCTCTATCCTGCCTTACTATATGAACTATCCATTTTGACAGTTCTTTACGAGAGCCGCGATCAGTGGTAAGTCAACTTCATTAAGTGCAATATCACCGACCGTGTTCCCTCCATTCTGCCACTTTTAATTCCACCGCAATTAAATTTTCAATCACCGCCGACATCCGGAAGAGCGACGCGCTGGTGTGTTGGCTGCAGGCGAGTGGCACCCGGGAGCATTTCATTTCATTTCGTTCCAATCTCCTAAGTAGTATTTGCCTTCATAAGTTGGGAACAATGATGTTTGACCTTCCATCGAGTGCGTCAGATAATTAAAAGAGGAGGCAGGGGAAGAGGGGTAGCGACCCATTGTGCGATAACGAGGAGAGGGGAGGGCAGCTTCGCCGGGCCACGTCTCCGGGTCGCTGCGGAAGTCATCGAGCGGAGTGCTGACTTAGAGGACCTCCGGGGCCAGGAGGCGAGACCAAGTTTTCGGCAGTCCCACCAGACACCGGCAGCCGAACTCCTGCACAGCTCCCTTCCGTCGCGCTCTTTGTCATCGTAATTACTCCAACGACTTCCCTCTCGCATGATTGCCTCTACAACTGAGATGGCGAAGTTTAGTAGAATCGTTTCGAACTGTGTCACAGACGAATGTAGCCTTATTAAATGATTTTTGTTCTTTCTTCCGGACATCACAGTCTGGGTCACGTACATACGTCAGTAACCTGAATACCACCTGATGGTGTAAAGTGGCGAGTACTTACGAGGAGAGAACACGGCAAGTGCCATAATCCGATTTCCCAGAAACTTCACTGGGCGAAAGAACGTTCAAAATAAAGTAACACGGCTTTTCCGTACACTCTTTATCGTTCCTGAGTCAAAGTCTTCAGAGTGCTTTAGGTGCCTTTGAACGCTTGATATGTTCAACAGAACAGTCACAGTGCTCGGAGTTTGTATGTTCCGAATGTTTCTGCGACCGGTATAATCCAACCGAATGCACCAAATCATCCTTAAGGATAAGCATAAGAATAAAACGTGAGAATTTATATAAGAATTGTCATAAGACCTAAATAGAAGATTATGAAAATTTAAAAGAACTGTAATCCCTTAAAATAGCATACACACGTATATAACACAAAAATGACATTTATTGTGAAGCCCAGTCCAAATTTTACAATTAACATAACGCTCTCGTATCCCTTAATTTGGCAAGAATCATTTGTGTAGTAACCTTCTATAGAAACGGGAAGATAAATGAAGAAAATAAAATAAGAAATCGAGTTTGCATCTTGAGCCTTTAAAGTATGAATTCGCTGCGCCAGTCACTGTACCCTCACTTTGGCCGAACCTACAGCATGTTAACATGCATATATGTTACGGAGAAAACTTTGATCGTCGTTTTCTCAGAAACGGTCTAGTACCTATGGATAAGCATAGACTTGTGTTCAGTTGACTCCTCTTCCACTGAGTGAAGTTACTAGGAAATAGGGTGGTGGCACTTGCCGTGTTCTTCTCGTGAGTGTACATCTGCTACTCCAGGTTAAGTACGCCACCGTAGGTGAGTGGCCAGTGCGACGAGATGCATGTTAAGGGGCCCGGGTTCGATTCCCGCCTGGGTCGGAGATTTTCTCCGCTCAGGGACTGGGTGTTGTGTTTCTTTCATCACTTCTGCGTCAACTCAAAAGACGCACCAGGCGACCGGTCTACCAGACGGGTGGCCCTAGCCACATGAAATTTACATTCGAGTTAAGACGACTGTTTTTATGACTCCATACCAGGACCATGTCTTTAAAATTACCTTAATGGATTTTCCACAACATATATTTTGGAGAGGCTTTATGTTGGATAACACTTTTGGAAAATTAAGCCCTCGGAATGTTTTATAGTAAACAACGCCATGATGTGCAACGTCTGTGCTGCATCATCTGCCAACGGAAATGGGTCAGCATTTCCGTGACGCTGTCCCCCTAATTAAAAGTGTTCATGATGTAACTCTCTGCTATTCGACCTGTATTTCCTCCCTGATAAGGGTTCCAAAGAGTTATTTAGCAGCGAAGTATGGGTACTAACTTTGATTATTAGTCTAAACGTCGTGAGTCTCAGGTTGGAGTCCAGACATGAGCAAAATTTTGACTAAAAATCTGCAACAATGTCGGGAGACGGCTACTGTCACAAGCAATTACCCTCCTTGTGCCAACAGGCTTGTCAAAGACGGGAGAAGAGCGCTTATAAAATCAGGGCACCCCATTTTCCATTGGCTAGGAAACCATCAGTAAAAGGCAGTATACTCACCAATGACCAAAGACGTGATGACTCCGACGTCAAAGGAAGCCATCGAATCTAAGACACATAAGGTTAACCCATAAGTTGTGTCAGCTGTATCTGAAGAGGTGTCATCATCTCTGCATTGGCAACGGATTCCAGAATACTCCCTATTGGGATCTCCCGGAGGGGACTGGCAAGAAGGTAACAACCACGAGAAAGTGAATACCAAGGAATGAATGAGATTCTATGAATCGGAGAGTGAAGTGTCATAAGCCACAACACAGTATGGACGATAGAAAATCTAAAGAGGGGAATACGGCGACTAAACATAGAGAGGGGGTGACGGAGCAACGACGTGAAAAGAAAAGAAGACTTTTTAGTCAGATACGGACAGGGTAATTTAACAACACAAGAAAATGATAACTGGAAATGGACTCGTTATAATTAGGAGTGTAGGCTAAAGTGTGTGTTACCACGAATAGTCTTGTGAAAGGGTTGTCAGCAGAATCCAAATCAGAAAAATACCAACAACAATTGTTCATGTACACATGTCGAAGTCACAGGCCGAAGATGAAAAGATAGATTAAATATGTAGGGAGCTGATAAAATAAGTTACCAATAATCCTACGCTGTGGCGACAGAGTATTCGCAGAAGAGACAACAGGGTGAGTCACTAGCTATTGCCACCAAAAATAACTTCCAAAGTAAGATAGTTGCTGAAAAGTTTGTGAGACCAAAGTTGCACGGGACAACAGGGGCGATAACATGATGGTCTTTTGTTGCTGGGTGGAGTCGCTTAAGAGATATGACGGTCAACTTTGATTTTTAAAATGTGATGCTATAGTTTAGTACTTATTTTCTGATAGCGGCTATCGAGACGAATCCAATGATGTGTAACAGTAAGGTCTTTACAGTTCAACGAACTTAAAAAAGATAGCATGAATGTCCATTTACAGAAGGTGCTGAAATCATCTTATCATTGATTGAGTGGTATTCCTCATCACTTCGACAATTATCGAAACACATGCCCTTACTTTTCTCTCTCATATATCGTACAAATAGTCAATATTCGCAGAATACGGCGCATCCACCTAAAGTACCATTAGCATGTTAAACTGTTCGAAGGTTTCGCAATAGAACCTTAATAGGAAAGTATCGTCGAATCAAGGGAATGTCAATGATGTATTCCATCGAAGAACAAGTCGATATGCTGCTCATTTACGGAGAATGCCAAAGAAATTCGGTGAGAGCTAGAAATTTATAGTCTGTAAGATATCCACAACGTACTCATCCTACACATCGTCCATTTAGATATGTGTATGATAAATTGAGAAGAACTGGATCTTTAACGCATCAGAAACAAATCCGGCAAAGGAAAGTTACTAACGAGGGAACGGAAATTGGTACTCTTGCCACTGTGATTCGACATCCTTTTGTTAGTTCGCGTCAAATCGCAAGGGAATCTGGCATGAGCCTGAGTAATGTTGTTCATGTTCTCCATCTCCATAAATATCATTCTTCCCATAATAGTCTCCACCAAGATTTAACTGGTACGGATTGTATTCGTCGCATTGAATTCTGCCGATGGTCTCAACTTCAAATTCAAAGGGATGACAAATTTATTAATTTGATTTTATTTACTGACGAGGCTACATTCACGAACCATGAAAGTGTTCTTTGCATAACATGCATTATTGGGCAAATGAAAATCAATGTTGCCTTCGGAAAGTTGTGCACCAGAAACCGTGGTCGTTGACTGTATGGTGTGGGATTCCGAACGACGGTATTATAGTACCCTATTTCACCGAAGGAAACCTTAGTGGTACGAAGTACACCACATTCTTGCAAGAAACATTAGGTCTGTTATTGGAAGAAATACCTTTAGGAGCAAGGAATAGAATGTGGTATCAACACAACGGGTGTCCCGTACATTTTTCACTGATGGCTAGAAACGAGTTGCACAGACAATGCCCAGTAGTTGGTTTGGACGCGGGGAGATGTTTCGTGGCCGGCTCGTTCGCCAGACTTAACGCCTCTGGATTTATTCTTGTGGTGATTCATAAAAGACATTGTTTATAAACACATTCCTACTACACCTGAAGATATTCGAGAGAGAATTGCCAGAGCACGTGCTTCGGTAAGTGCTGATATGATAAGGAATAGCATTCAGCCCATGATAAGAATATTGCAGCACTGCATTGATACCAATGATCATCACTTCGTACACCTTCTGTAAATGAACGTTCATTCCATCTCTGTGACCTGCGTTGATCTTCAAAAACCTTACTCTTACACATAATTGGAATCGTCTCGATAGCCGCTATCAGAAAATAAGTTCCAAACTACAGCATTCATTTTAAAAAATCAAAGTTGACCTTCATATCTCTGGAGCGACCCCACTTAATAACAAAAAAAAAAAAAACGTCATATTATGGCCCCCGTTGTCCCATGCAACATCTGTCCCACAAAAGTTTCAGCACAGTGGCACTGGATTGGATTCATGAACAAGAAGCGGATTTCTATGGTCAAGCAAATGAGCGAGTGGTAAAACATTCCGACGTCTGTTTACATTGATTTGGTAGCTGTGTTGAAAAACTTATTATTTGATGTCCTTTCATGTATGAGGACATACAACAGGTCATTCAGTGTGTAAAGGGAGGTGCTAACGTAATAATCATGAGGTTTGTGACTCTGTGGTAGATGAAGGAACGTAAGATTTAGGTACAGGAGACTAAGGGTTCTGTGGTTGAAATGACAGAGGTAACAACAGTGTACGATTTATGCAATAAATAATTATGGAATATTCCGTCGGTACTAGGAGGAACATAGATGTATTAATAACTTGAGAAGTATTAATGCTCCACAATAATATTTATTAGTTAGTTATGAACCAGCTTTCGGCTTCTTAGGCCATCGTTAGGTAGCTTAATGCTAAACACATAGCCCACACAATTTCAGCCAGAATTCATAGCTGTACAAAGATATGCGACATTTTATGACTAAATCGATACAATATATAGGCATGATGTAACACCTGAAGAGACACTGAACAGATAAATCTCATATTACAGTATATTCAAATATTAAAACTACTTGAGTGTACAAAACAGAAACATTCTATAAGTGGGTGATGGCACAGGCTGTTGTGTCATATCGACAAAGTGCTGAGTGTAGCGAACAGAACAAATAAAGGGAGGGGAAGAAAGACGTCTATGGAATGTGGGTGTCGAACAATTATAACAAGCTAATTAGTTAAATGCGGGAGGAATAATAACTGGCTACTGCTTTAATAATGGTGAGTAATGGAAGTGTGTTTGGATATTAAGTACCAGGTCAGGATTCTTTGATTGGCCAGAATTTCAAGTAATATTAGTTTTCTCCCTTTACTTTATTTATGGAACACATCACATTTCATGTAATATGGAAGAAATTCATTCAGAGCATGTTCAGCTGCTAAACTATCTGCTTAGCATTAAGTTATCGGACGATGGCCTAAGAAGCAGAAGGCCGGTTTATAAGGAACTAATAAATGTTATTGTGGAACATCAATACATCGTGTTCAAGTTATTGATCTGACCCTCCAGGGTAACCGAGAGCGCAAATTCGCTGCTTCCTGGACTCGGGTAGGCGCGCCGGTCCCAGATGGAATGCACCCGGCGGATTAACGACGGCGTATGCCAGCCTGCCTGGATGTGCTTTTTAGGCGGTTTTCCATAACCTGCAAGGTGAATACTGGGCTGGTACCCTCGTTCCGCCTCTTACACGACTCGCAGACATTTGAAACACGTTTTCACTGTTCCATGACTTGCACTAGATGCAGACAGCTGGGGTACACGAATTACATCCTGAGGGGTACGGGGTGGCGGCAGGAATGGCATCCAACCACCCTCTGCAACTATCACTGCCAAATCAATTGTAACAATGCCGACCCCGCATTGCAGCGGGAATAAGGCAAAGAAAATTATGATGATTCAAGCTATTAACCTTCAGTAAACTGTAATTAGCAGTAGTAAATACATAGTTCAGAAATCAAAGTTGTGGAGGGTACTTTTCAAAGGTGGGGGAAGGGAAGATTCCATTGGATTACATCATGGTCAGACAAAGATTCAGAAACCTCATATTTGACTCTAAGGCATACATACAGATAATTATAGACTCAGGTCACGATTTAATAGTGAATATTAGGATGAATTTTAAGAGAATCATTGGAAAGACTAAATGGACAAGGACGTCAGATACAGAACTACTAAGGAAGATGTTGTTTGAAGTTCTCTGAGGCAACATATACTTCTATAATGAGAACAGAGTAGGATGTTCAGCTCAATAGGAATGGACATCACTACAGAGGACTATCACAGTAAGTGGACAGACAACATAGGTGAGCCGTGTGGGGCTCGCAATCGATATGCTGTGCCCTGATTTCGTGCATTATTCACTGGCGCTACTAATGGCAGCGCGAATCGATTGTAGCTTGTCGCTGATTTCCTCTGGCAGAGCGAGTCCTAATGCAGGGCCTCAGTAGCGTTGTTGGGGCACTAAGACAGAGGCAGCGAGTGACAGCGGACTAGAGGGCACGACTTGCCGAATTCCGTACATAGTGGGTCGGTTGGCCGTTAGCTCTGTTTACGTCAAGACTTGATGTAACTGGTGCAATCAGACTTACAACGATGCCATGTGGGGCTGGGTGCCGGGATCCACACCAGATGTTTCCAGCACTGACACACACTACGTTTGTGATCAGTATTTCTCACACTACGATAAATTCACCTCTGTTGCCTGAGCTTGATGGCTTGCTGAATATTTGTTTGAGCGTAACTGCCTGAGCTAAGTGGAATATTTGGCTGTATATGTAACTTTGCATGTACGAGGATTTCTGTGTACCACTGATAGTTTCATTGTAGTGTATTTTTGTCGGCTGTATACAGTATGGAAGACTAAATTCAGTGGTTAGCCTTAATGTAATCTTTTGCCATTGCTATGGCCGCCGGCCTTCCTTGCGCCATAGTATTCTGGGAGAGTGTTTTGGCAATAAGCCATGGCAAAAGTTTTGCTGATTAAAGTGCGATCTTAGCTGTATTTTCTGTATTTAATACATGTATGACAGTTGTACCGTAGATTTTTCATGTTGTATACCACTCAAGGAAGCATTAATTGTAAGATGTATTTATTAAGTCCGTCTCGTTGAGTTAAGCTTGTCAATTTCCTTACATAACTGTTTGGTCGACGGAAGATTGCTTGCCGTGTGGTATGGCTAAGTTACAGTAACATCTTATTCTCTGGGCACCTCTTAAGTTTTCCTGTATGAAATTTTATTCAGCTAAATGGTTTAAGGGACATTATCTTCGTCACTACTACGTATTCTTGGTAATTTGTAAGTTTGATTAAAGATAATTTTTGGAAATTTGGTGACTTGTTAAGAGGCTTTATGCTGATCATTTCCCGAGAAGGTAGCCATCAATATTTGCGTAACCTTTTGTTTGGCCTATGTTTCACCTAAGTGGTATTTGTCTTCTGAGCTTCGCGGATGGTTTTTCAATGGTTGGTGACCGCGGGAATTTGTTTCTCTCACACAACGTCTTGGTGTTCATTGGCTGCTTTTGAGGCGCGTTCGCGCTGCCTGCTAATAAATTTTAAGATACGTAGTGGCTATATTACTTAACGTTATGATCAATGGAACCTTACTTAGTTTTCCTTAAAGTTGTACATCTCCTTTGGGAATATACTTGTATTGCCTACGAAATGAATTTATGGTATCCATGTTTTTTCTTCTAATCTTGCTTAGGCACAAGGTACTGTTTTGACTATTATGTTACGCGAACATTTGCAAATCACGTTTGAGCCGAAAGTGGGATTCTACCTTGCCTTACGTGTGGAGAGCCGCAACATATTTTGCTGTTTTGGTAATTGATGACACTTTCAGTAGATTTTGTGCTGTTTTTAGCACCCTGTTTGCACTCTTTTCCGTTAAGGGCCTCTTTCTTGCAAAAACTTTTAGTTTTCAGAAATTCCTATAAAGACCCTAAGGGACCGTTTCCTAAATTGTCTAACGTCAGCTTTGCTGCTGCTGTCTGATCAGCTTCTGCTTTCTAACTATAGAATCTTTTTTTTAAAAAAAGGAATTACTCTTTATATAATATATTGTGGTCCCAACAGTCGGGATACCAGTTACTTTGGAATAAGACTGGGCATCTCGGACATATTCTGAGTCGTGGTCACCTTTGTGCTCATACGGCAAAGACTACCAAATCCACCGGTTAGTCCCTCAGCTGTTAGGGGTAAAACCCAATGGGACTCGGGGCAAGTAAGGCTATCAACCTCCTTCCCTGGTACTTTAAATATGAAGCTGTCAGAAATCAGAGCTAAATGCCTCGGACCTTGGGAGATGACGGAGTCCCACCTCAAACTGACAAAATAGGCACTCCTAAGATACGACTTGACAAACAAATGGTAATGAGATGGGGAGCTATTAATATCAATGGGGGCTACTCTGGGAAGAAGGAAGAGCTGGCAGAGGCTGCAAGTAAGATGGGACTGGACGTTTTAGCTGTTAGTGACATTCGGGTAAGGGGTGAGAAAGAAGAGGAAGTGGGGAATACAAGGTCTACCTGTCAGGAGTCAAGGCAGGAATAGCACAATGGGGTGTAGGGCTTTACATCAGGGAAGAAATGGAACCCAGCGTAGTTGCAGAAAAGGTATGTAAACGAACGACTGATGTGGATAGATTTGAATGTGTCTAGCAAGAAATTAGGATTGTGTCAGTATATTCGCATTGTGAAGGGACAGATCAAGATAAGATGGATAGTTTTTATGAGGCACTCAGTGATGTAGCTGTTAGAGAAAAAGGACAAGGACAGTGTTCTGCTCATAGGTGATTTTAATGCCAGGATTGGAAATCGAACACAAGGGTATGAAAAGGTTATGGGTAAATTTGGAGAGGATATGGAGGCCAACAGGAACGGGAAACAACTCATGGATTTCTGTGCCAGTATGGGCATAGTAATCACAAACTCCTTTTTTAAACATAAGAATATTCACCGGTATACTTGGGAAGGCAGGTGAACCAGATCTGTCATTGACTATATAATAACAGATCAGTAATTCAGGAAAGCTGTGAGGGACACAAGTGTATTCAGGGGATTCTTTAATGACACTGATCATTATTTAATCTGCAGTGAAATTGGGATTGTGAGGCCGAAATTGCTGGAGGTCAGGTCACTATGTAGGAGGATAAGAGTGGAGAAACTTCAGGATAAGTAAATCAGGCACAGGTACATAACAGCGATCTCAGAAACGTACCAGGTAGTTGAATGTAGTCAATCACAGTCATTGAAAAAGGAATGGACAAGGTTCAGGGACACAGTACTAGAAGTGGCTAAAGAATGTCTTGGAACAGTAGTGTGTAAAAGTAGGATGAAGCAAACAGCTTGGTGGAATGACACAGTCAAGGCAGCCTGTAAAAGGAAAAAGAAGGCCTATCAAAAATGGCTACATACTAGAATTCAGGTAGACAGAGAAAGTTATGTTGAAGAAAGAAACAAAGCCAAACAGATAATTGCAGCATCCAATAAGACATCTTGGGAAGACTTTGGAAACAGGTTGGAGACTATGGGTCAAGCTCCTGGAAAACCATTCTGGAGTGTAATTAGCAGTCTTCGAAAAGAAAGTAAGAAGGAAATAACAAGTATTTTGGACAGGAAAACTGCTGGTGAATCCTGTGGATGCCTTGGCAGATGGAGGGAATATTTTGAAGAGTTGCTCAACGTAGGTGAAAATGCGATCAGTAAAGTTTCAGATTTCGAGGTAGAGTGGGATAGGAATGATGATGGAAACTGGATCTCATTTGAGGACGTGGAGAAAATGGTTAATGGATTGCAGTGCAATAAAGCAGCTGGGGTGGATGAAATTAAGTCGGAACTCATCAAATACAGTGGAACGTCAGGTCTGAAAAGGCAACACAGGATAATTGAAATGGCCTGGGAGTCGGGACAGGTTCCATCAGACTGGACAAAAGCAGTAATCACACCAATCTTTAAACATGGAAACAGGAAAGATTGTAACAACTACAGACGTATCTCTTTAATCAGCGTTGTGGGTAAAATCTTCTCAGGTATTGTTGAAAGGAAAGTGCGAGTATTTGTTGAGGACCAATTGGATGAAAATAAGTGTGGGTTTAGGCCTCTTAGAGGTTGTCAGGACCAGATCTTTAGCTTACGGCAAATAATGGAGAAGTGTTATGAGTGGATCAGGGAACTGTATCTATGCTTTATAGATCTAGAAAAGGCATATGACCGGGTTCCTAGGAGGAAGTTATTGTCTGTTCTACGAGATTATGGAATAGAAGGCAAACTTTTGCAAGCAATTAAAGGTCTTTACATGGTTAGTCAGGCAGCAGTTAGAGTTGACGGTAAATTGAGTTCATGGTTCAGAGTACTTTCAGGGGTAAGACAAGGCTGCAGCCTGTCTCCACTGTTGTTCATATTATTTATGGATCATATGTTGAAAACAATAGACTGACTGTGTCAGATTAAGTTATGTGAACACAAAATAAGCAGTCTTTCATGTGCGGATGACTTAGTTGTGATGGGAGATTCGATTGAAAGTTTGCTAAGTAATATTTCAGAGCTAGATCAGAAATGTAAGGACTATGGTAAGACAAGGCTGCAACCTGTCTCCACTTGTTCATATTATTTATGGATCATATGTTGAAAACAATAGACTGGCTGTGTGAGATTAAGATATGTGAACACAAAATAACAAGTCTTGCATGTGCGGATGACTTAGTTGTGATGGGAGATTCGATTGAAAGTTTGCTAAGTAATATTTCAGAGCTAGATCGGAAATTTAAGGACTATGGTATGACGATTAGCATCTCCAAAACGAAAGAAATGTCAGTGGGAAAGAAGTATAAACGGATTGAGTGCCAAATAGGAGGAGCAAAGTTAGAACAGGTGGGCGGTTTCAAGTACTTAGGATGCACATTCTCACAGGATGGCAACATAGTGAAAGAACTGGAAGCGAGGTGTAGCAAAGCTAATGCAGTGAGCGCTCAGCTACGATCTACTCTCTTCTGCAAGCAGGAAGTCAGTACCAAGACTAAGTTATCTGTGCACCGCTCAATATTTCGCACAACTTTGTTGTATGTGAGCGAAAGCTGTGTGGATTCAGGTTGCCTTATCAACAAGGTTGAGGTTGCGGATATGAAAGTAGCTAGGATGATTGCAGGTACTAGTAGATCGGAACAATGGCAGGAGGGTGTCCACAATGAAGAAATCAAAGAAAAACTGTGAATTAATTCTATAGATGTAGCAGTCAGGGTGAACAGGCTTAGATGGTGGGGTCATGTTACACGCATGGGAGAAGCAAGGTTACCCAAGAGACTGTTGGGATCAGCAGTAGAGGGTAGGCGGAGTCGGGGCAGATCAAGGAGAGGGTACCTGGATTCGGTTAAGAATGATTTTGAAGTAATAGGTTTAACATCAGAAGAGGCACCAATGTAAACACTGAATAGGGCATCATGGAGGAATTTTATAAGGGGGGCTATGCTCCAGACTGAACGCTGAAAGGCATAATCAGTCTTAAATGATGATGATGATAATATATTGTGGCACTGCGTTTAGTGGCTTGTTAAGGTAAAATCGTTTGCTAAAGCCGATTATTGCTGCAAGCATCTTATTAGCCTTACCCTGTCGCACATAATTATTTGTGGTTAATGCATTTATTCTTGCTACTATGTGGTTGTTAAATAAACACAGCCATTCTAACGACAGATGATGCTGCTATTGTGGGTTCGCTCTTTCATGCTTTCCTTGTCCTACCCCATACTACGTTCAGGGATTTCAATAGGAACAAAAAAGATAACTGGTAAGAGGCCTTGCCGGCCAGAAGATGAAAGAAGAGTAAAATGCTCAGGAATAGCAACAAATAAAGCAGTAATAGTCACTTACGAATGATATAAATAAAAAAACTCCAGTCATATTATAATTTTTTTCACTAAAGATAAGTGCAGCATTGCATTAAATGTCTACATACGCAAACAGAGCGACCCGTATTTCGCAAGATCTCTGTTTACAGAACCAATTTTACTGCATCAATTTCGTTCTCCTGATATATCACTATGAATGAGTACAGAATGTGTTATACATTTCTATAGCAGACTGAATCTAGCGTTTTATGCTTATGATTATGAACCATGGACCTTGCCGCTGGTGGGGAGGCTTGCGTGCCTCAGCGATACAGATAGCCGTACCGTAGGTGCAACCACAACGGAGGGGTATCTGTTGAGGAGACAGACAAATGTGTGGTTCCTGAAGAGGGGCAGCAGCCTTTTCAGCTGCAAGGGCAACAGTCTGGATGATTGACTGACCTGGCCTTGTAACACTAACCAAAACGGCCTTGCTGTGCTGGTACTGCGAACGGCTGAAAGCAAGGGGAAACTCCAGCCGTAATTTTTGCCGAGGGCATGCAGCTTTACTGTATGATTAAATGATGATGGCATCCTCTTGGGTAAAATATTCCGGAAGTAAAATCGTCTCCCATTCGGAACTCCGGGAGGAGACTACTCAAGAGGATGTCGTTATCAGGAGAAAGAAAACTGGCGTTCTACGGATCGGACCGTGGAATGTCAGATCTCTTAATCGGGCAGGTAG
The DNA here is from genome assembly GCF_023897955.1 of Schistocerca gregaria. Classification (NCBI taxonomy): domain Eukaryota; kingdom Metazoa; phylum Arthropoda; class Insecta; order Orthoptera; family Acrididae; genus Schistocerca; species Schistocerca gregaria. The sequence continues at coordinate 149,112,449 of NC_064925.1, forward strand.
GTTAGAAAATTTAAAACGGGAAATGCATAGGTTAAAGTTAGATAAAGTGAGAATTAGTGAGGTTCGGTGGCAGGAGGACCAAGACTTTTGGTCAGGTGAATACAGGGTTATAAATCCAAAATGAAATAGGGGTAATGCAGGAGTATGTTTAATAATGAATAAAACAATAGGAGTGCGGGTAAGATACTACAAACAACATGGTGAACGCATTGTTGTAGCCAAGATAGACACGAAGCCCATGCCTACTACAGTAGTACAAGTTTATATGCCAACTACCGCTGCAGATGGTGAAAAAATTGATGAAATGTATGATGAGATAAAAGAAATTATTCAGGTAGTGAAGGGAGACGAAAATTTAGTAGTCATGGGTGACTGGAATTCGACAGTAGGAAAAGGAAGAGAAGGAAAGGTAGTAGGTGAGTATGGATTGGGGCTAAGAAATCCAAGAGGAAGCCGCCTGGTAGAATTTTGCACGGAGCATAACTTAATCACAGCTAACACTTGGTTCAAGAATCATGAAAGAAGGTTGTATACATGGAAGAACGGTGGAGATACTGGAAGGTTTCAAATAGATTATTTAATGGTAAGACAGTGGTTTAGGAACCAGATTTTAAATTGTAAGACATTTCTTGGGGCACATGTGAACTCTGACCACAATCTATTGGTTATGAACTGTAGATTAAAACTGAAGAAACCGCAAAAAGGTGAGAATGTAAGGAGATGGGATCTGGATAACCTGAAAGAACCTGAGGTTGTACAGAGTTTCAGGGAGAGCATAAGAGAACAATTGACAGGAATTCCTTACAGACGAACGGAAAAACTGGTAGAAGCCGACCTCGAGAAGATAAGTTGGGATTCCGTAGAAATGTTGGAACACGTGATGCAATGATGACCCTACGACTTATCTTAGAAGAAAGATTAAGGAAAGGCAAACCTACGTTTCTAGCATTTGTAGACTTAGAGAAAGCTTTTGACAATGTTGACTGGAATACATTCTTTCAAATTTTGAAGATGCGAAAGGCTATTTACAATTCGTACAGAAACCAGATATCAGTTATAAGAGTCGAGGGACATGAAAGGGAAGCAGTGGTTGGGAAGGGATTGAGACAGGTTTGTAGCCCCTCACTGATGCTATTCAATCTGTATATTGAGCAAACATTAAAGGAAATACACTTAAGCAGATTCAGAAGGATATAGGCTGCAGTAGGGAGATGAAGAAGCTTGCACAGGATAGAGTAGCATGGAGAGCTGCATCAAACCAGTCTCAGGACTGAAGACCACAACAACAACAACAACAAGAGTTATGTGCGTGAGTTCGACGAGTTTTCTCGAAAATGGAAAGGATGTGATACATTTTCCTATCGCTTGGCACTATGATACATCTGCTGGTGGCCACTTCCGCCTACTCGCAACGCCAGCGGTCCAGCGAGAGGGGAAAGTTGGATCCCATAGAGCGAGTGCCAGAAACGCTAAAATAATTTTTACTATATTGAAACAAATTCTGAATATTTGTCTTATTTCTCATAAAAATAGCACAATTTAGAAACTTAAGAAATAGTCACTTTCCCCAGACCAAAACTGTTACAGTACGGAGAGATAAATCAGCTTTGTAGCTACTCAACAAGAAGAATTTATTCATTATGAAAATGCTCAGGTAAGTATATGAAATTTCACTACAGTGAAAATACATTAACTATCAACGCTACGCTGCTTCCTAGTAAAAAAAAGTGATTTAAAATACATACATATAAAAAGTTACACAGAAAACCATTATGCAAGGAGCAAATTCTACTTCAAGTCTTTAAGAGAATTTTTATAGTAAAAACACAATCAAGCTTCGCACCACGTGCATTTGATTTTTCTTTATGTTCTGTGCAATCAACCCGCTCCTTATTTAACTGTCACGTTCCAAGTGATGCTTATTTTGATCCATTTCTAATATAAAACTTCTCATAAGGATTTGAAATCGAATTCGCTAACTGCATAATTGTGTTGTATCTTTTAATATGTTTATATATTAAATAATTATTACCAAGCAGCATTGATACTTCATCTGCTTTCACTGTGATGGGATTTCATACATTTACGTCAGCATTTTGGTGATGAATAAATTCTTCTTGTTGAGCAGCTACAAACCTGAGTTTTTTGCCCGTACTGTAGCATTTTTGGTCAAGGAAAAATAACTTTGATTTTAATTTCTACATTATGCTATTTTATTAGAAAATAAATATTCATAACTTGTTTGAATAAAATAAAAATTATTTTAGCAAGGATTAAGACTCATTAATACCTCAATCCTAGCCACCACTCCCTCTAGCGCCATACCTTGGCAGCAGATTGCTAATGTGGTCAAGTTGAGCTGTAGGTGGTTAAAATTAGTGTTTAGATACTATTTTAGTGTTTCGGTGTTGGTTCTTTGCTGTGGCAAATACTACTTGTTTTCCGATCTGTTTCAAAATGACTGCCAGAGAGCTGTGTGGAATGATAGATTTGCTTACGGCTGAGCTGCAGTATGAAATGGAAATTAGAAACGCAGATACTGGTGGCAACGCAGCTGACATCGCGCAGTGTTTCCGCGAGGTATTCGACCAGCCAGCGCACATGCAGTTGGCAATGAGTGAGGCCGTCTTCGGCATTCAATCTGCTTTAGGCGAGCTAGCTTCACTGGTACGGGTACTTGGGGTGCGTAACACTCACGTTCGCAGACTGGTAGAGTTCAGGCCTGGGTTTTGCATTTTACGAATAGTATCGAGGATATGCGTAGCTCCAAGTTTATAGAGACATTTGATAAGTCCATTTGTCCAACGCGCGATGCAGTGAATTGTTTGCAAGGTAGGATTCTCGTGTTGTTGGGTAATATTCCAGAAAGTTGTGGTAATGATGTGGTGATTGGTGTGGTGGACAATATCTATGGTGTGTGCACAGGACAAGGTTAACGCATGTCCCATTTTTTCGCTAAATTGTCAAATCCTCTCACTGGATTATTGCGTGAGAATTGCATTCTGTCCGTTAAATGTAAACAGATTGAAAGTACGTTACAGTTTCTCTTAGACTCGCAACACACAAGGGAGGCACTAGAATTGAGTGATTTTCAGTATTATCATTTGTTGAAAGCCATGATTTCAGGACGTTTATAGGATGTTTTACTGGAGGTTAAGGAAACTAAGCTATAGTTTACATATTGTCGTCAACTGATCTGCAACAGATTCCCTTATAATAGGCTGCATCTTGATTAATGAGTAAGTTGCGTTTGGAAACACAGAGCTCCGATATAACCTTACAGGATTTTGTGTTTAGAATAAAAAGAGTAGTTTGGTTTCTCTCTCTTTCTGTGCCCTGAAGACACTAGGAGAATAATGTTCAGAGCACGGCTGAGTAAATTCACTCAATCGGAACAACTCATAACACAGTTTGAGGCTATCAGGGAAGCTGATAAGAAGCGCTCCAGAGGTAGCAAGGCAAGAATAGAATAGGAAAATGTTGAACAGATGTTGAGTGCTGCACATAAGACGAAAGAAAAGAAATGTTACGCAAGTAATCGTTCGGGATATTTGGCAGGAAACTGTCCAAGTAATCGGGGGGGGGGGGGGGGGGGGGTAGAGGGAGTTAATAGATGAAGCCAGAGGAATGGGGTGCCGCAATTAGTCCCTCGCAGTAATAAGGTAATACCGGCACCCGCAACTTGACTGTCTTTTGTCTGTGCTGAGATTAATGGAGGGTCTGACTGTGTCCATTTGGATTCAGGTAGTTCTTTTACATTGATTAGTAAAGAGTTTTGTGACAAATTTAAGGATATTTGTAAATTTGGCTCGTTAACCAAAAAGAAGAAAAAGAGTAAATTAGTTAATTGCCGTGATATCTTGTTACGAGGAGAACTGAATGTGAGATCGCAAATTCAGGGCTCTACATGGCCCTTGAAGGTGAAGGTTGCTGTCGGCTTGCCGGTTTATATGATTTTGGTGGCAGATTTTGTTGGTCATGGGGGCACTGGTGCCGAATTTGTGTTGTATGAAGTCTTCATTTCAACTTGAGTTGTGTTAGGTTTTTGAATATTGTAAGCATGGTGTGCATATGGGAACGCATATGATTGCTGAGAGCATTGATAGTGGTAACGGGCTATGATTTGGGTCATTTAAATGGGTAACAACGGAAGCAATTAGAACAACTGTGCCAATAATTTCATTTTGTTCTTACTGATAAGTTAGGTTTGGTAAAGTTTGGTGAATATAACACAGAACTGAGTCATAGTAAACGGCGAGACAGTTCCTGTACATCCTCTTCCCACATTGCGTGAAAAAGCTGAGCCATGGTTAGAACAAATGTTGAGAGATGGCGTAATTAGACCCTCGAAGTCACCCTATGCTTCGCCTATTTTCTTCGTTCCAAAGTCACAAGGTGAAGCTACACTGATGAACTATCGATGGCTTAGTAAGAAAAGGGTTTTGCAGTCTGTTCCTTTCCCAAATCGGCACTCCTGTTGTGCTTGATTCCACAAAGCAACAAATTTTACGACCTTCTATCTCAACCAAGTATAATTCTAGCAGCCCTTTACTGATTTTTTAACCGACAGAATTTACATGTATACAGTCGAGTACCATTTGGGATGTTCGCGTGGGCAAAAATGGTGCCACATATTTTAGATATTTTTTTTTATAGTTTGAAGTCGAATTGCGACTACGACAATTTAGATGATGTAGTCATTTTAATCACAATTTTCCAAAAACATGTAGGGCATGTTAGGACGGTATTAAAATGATTACGAGAAGTAAGATTTACGGTTAAGCCTAAAAGATATAGTTTTCCAAGGCCGCAATTTCGTTTCTGGGACACATTGTGTCACCGTAGAATGTCAGTACTGATCAAACGTGAACCGAATCTATTCATCCATGACCCACACCAAAAAATGTTAAAGGGGTCTCCAGTTTTGTAGGCATGGCAATCGTTTCTAGAGAATACATCTCTGATTTTGCCCTAATGGCGGCTCCTCTTATCGGGTTACACAAAAAGGGAAAAATAGTTAAGTGGGGTGTCCCCCAGCAGGCAGCTTTCGAATGCTTAAAACTGCACTGACAAGTGCGCCAGTATTGGCTACTTCCGATTTTGAAATAAGAATTATTCTCCAGATGTATGCATCGACATTTTTGGTGGCCGCCTTGCTGCTCCAAGAATATCCTAGTGGTAGGAGCCCACTGATGTATGGCTCTCGTAGTGTCTCACCACTGGAAGTTAAATAATCGCTGTACGAATCTGAAGCTTTGGCGGTTTTGTTCACTTAAGCGAATTTTAAAAGTCTGGAACACAGAACCCTCCAGTTATATAACCAAGGTCTTAGCACGGCCAAGGCGCACAAGTCGTGTGCGTGGTGGGACGTGACAACACTGGCTTTTTAATTTAAGGTTAAACATATTAGATGAACTGAGAACAGGGTTGCGAATGGTCTAAGCCGTATGTTTGGTGATGACGATGAAAGGCATGCTGGTGCCAGTGGCTTCGTGCAAGTCATTGACGCTGCCCCCGACGTAGATTTATGCCTTGTTAGGACTGGGTTACTCCTTGTTGATTGGGTTTTTGAACCAGGAAAGGATGTTGAACTGCACATACTAAGGGGCGTTTGCGGAAAGAGGTAACAGTCAAGCCTTATGTAATGAAAGGCAATGTCTTATTTTGTGATTATTTTGTGCTACTCGAGATCGCAAAGGCGACAAGGTTGTTTTGTCATCTGAGCTAGTGCCATGTGTATTTAAATACTTCCATGAAACACCGTTGGAACTACACTTTGGTAACTTCAAGACTAGGATGAAAATTCGTGAGAAACTCATTTGGAAGGGTATGGATAACCAGATTCAGGAATTAGTTCCAGAATATATGACTTGTGCTATTAGTAAACCGGCTGCGAATTCCCAGCAGGTGTTGTTGTACTTTGACATAGAACTACTGCCTCTGAGTCAAATTTGTATTGATTACGTTGGTCCTTTCCCGAGATCAAAGGAGCGGAACAGGATCTCAGTGGTATACGTAGATGCATGTACGCAATTTTTGTCGTTACTTCCAACAAGGAAAGTTAATGTACCAACGACCATAAAATATTTGAATAGTGTTTTCAATACCTTTGGTCCTTATAGGAATAGCCCAGATAACCATTGCACGTTATTATCTAAACGCAGTATTCGCTGAGAGAGCTAACGGAAACTTAAGGCCATTGTTCGTCGCCTTCCATCATGGTGGTCGTTACAAGTGGGGCACATCCTTGTGTTGGTTACCTTATGCCACTAACTCTGCTATCCATGATGCACACAGGTGAACGCCAGCTAGTGTTATTCTGGTTTTTAAACTGAATTGAGTTGTATCCAATCTGTGACCTTGAACCGATCTATTACTGGAGAGCCTTGACACTGCGCAAATTCGCCAGTCATGGAAAAGAGCTAAGAAAAATTTAAATATTAGTCACAATAGTTTCGCGCAGCGTTATGTGTGGAGATGGTCCACTGCCTTGAAGACAGGGGCCCACGTATATGATAAGAACTTAGAAGCCGTAACCAAGGGTACCGAGAATGGTATGTGGAAGTTGTTGCGTCACTTTCTTTCTTTCTTTCACTTGTGCCTTTTCCCCCAGTTAGTCAGGATCGGCATGGTTAATCAGATGTGGCAATGATAGTGGAAGTGGTGGCCAGATGCCCTTTCTGCCGCCATCCCGTACCCCCCCCCCCCCCCCCCCCCCTGCCCCACCGGGGGGCGGAATTAGTGTACGCCAACTGTCTGCGACTAGTGTAATCCATAGAATAGCGTGAAAGTGTTCAAATTTCTGCGAGCCGTGTGACTGAGGTGGAATGTGGGTGTGGGGACCAGCCCAGTATTCACCTAGGGGATGTGGAGAACCGCCTAAATACCACAACCAGGCCGTCGTCGTTAATCCGCCGGGCGGATTAGACCCGGGGCCGGCGCACTTACCCGAGTCCAGGAAGTAGCACATTAGCGCTCTCGGCTAACCTGGCAGGTCAGTTGTTGCCTCGTTTTAAGGGGCCAAAATTGAGATATACATCAGATACCTTACAAGGAATACAAAAACCAGACATATCTATAGAGTTCACATTTCTCAGGAAAAGCCATGCTGGAGAATGGTCATTAATTAAGTAATTTGTCTAGTGTAGTAATTAGTGTTTAAATATGTAGGAAGCACCTATGTATCTTGTTTTGGGAAGTATAAAAAGGTAGGCAAAGACGTTCGACATGGTTTTTATGGTCTGAGGTTCTCAGAGGTTTGGGCAGCGAGGATGTGCAGTCACAAGACGTCACTCAGCCGCCACACGTTGAAACCTGCGCCATTGCGCACCCTACATAGTTGAGCAGCTCAGTGGTGCGGCTGCGCCACATGTATCGAGACACAGGTGCAACCAAGAGAACCACCGCAGCGAAGCTTGCTGCAAGGAGTCTGTTTTAGACGCCGAGCGAGTGTGTACCTGGGCGAAAACTCAGTAGTGGAAGCGGTCGTTGCATTTAACGGCACGCCGTGGCTGCGCTGGTGGATAGCAACAAGAAGGTAGAGAGTGTTGGCCGAAGACCTGCGATACGGCGAGACGAGCGCAGTTTGCTCCAGCGTTATCTGGCTGGTTGTTACCGAAGCAGAACATGGAGAAAGCGGAACTGCTAGTGTGAATGTGTTACTAGGCATTGGTGTTCTCGTGTCTTGGAGGTCTGAGATATCATAAAGTGGAAAGCGTTGCTGTTATGTACAGAGTGAATTCAGTTTGGTAAGCACACATTATAAAACAAGTACTTGCCTATGCTACACATCCGTCAATTATCGATTCCCTAAGTTTTTCAGATGCGTATTCTTGGATGTGACGTCATTTGATTTTTTGCTATATGCAGTTAACCCACTCCTTATTTAACTGTCACGTTGTAGGTGAAGCTTAATAGGATTGCATTTTTATTATCAAACTTCTTGTAAGATTCAAAATGGTTCAAATGGCTCTGAGCACTATTGGACTTAACTTCTGAGGTCATCAGTCCCCTAGAACTTAGAACTACTTAAACCTAACAACCTAAGGACATCACACACATCCATGCCCGAGGCAGGATTCGAACCTGCGACCATAGCGGCCACACGGTTCCAGACTGTAGCGCTTAGAATCGCTCGGCCACTCCGGCCGGCTTCTCGTATGGATTTTAAGTGGAATTTGCTCCTTGTGTAATGGTTTAGTGAGTATATAAAAATGTATATATTTTAAATCAATTTTTACTGTGAAACAGCACTGATACTTTACTGTAGTGAAATTTCGTTCTGTTACGTGTTGTTTGTTGAGTTGCTGCAAAGCTGATTTGTTTGGCCATACTGTAATAGTTTTGGTCTGGAAAAAGTAATTGTCTTTTAAATTTCTAAATTGTGCAATTTTTATTGGAAAATTTAAATATTCAGAAATAGTTCAAATAAAACAAAAGGTAATTTACCTAGGAGCGAGAACCACTTACAGCTCAACCCTGTCTAACCACTCCCTCTTATGGCATAAAAGCAACAAACTTGAGACCCTCTAGGTCCCACGCAGTCGTTACAAAGAAATGTTACGTGGCTGCTTTTACAGCACCTAAGGAATGCAGAAAAACGTCGGAACAATATGCAGCCAACGCTGGTAAGAGCCTTGACAGTGAAAATGAGAGAAAGACACCAATTCTAGAGTCACACAGCAGCCCACATAATAAAGAAAATTTACATCCAGCACAGCGAGGTATGATCACGAAACGGTGATCAGTCACTGGGCGGCATTGCAAATTTAGTCCAACAATGGGAACGTTGCAAGCAAAATTGCAACTAAATAAAATTAATGGAATCGGTTTTGCAAGAATTCATCTCCGAATAACTACTGAAACCACCATCCTTTTGAATCCGCTTAGTGTATTCATCTCTTGGTCTCCCTCTATGAATTTCATCCTCCACACTTGACTCCAGTACTGAATTGTTAATCCCTTGATGCCTCAGAACATATCCTACCAACCGACTCCTTCTTCTAGTCAAATTGTGCCACACATTTCCCTTCTTCCCAATTCTATTCAGTACCTCCTCAATAGTTACGTGATCTACCCATCTGATCATCAGAATTCTTTTGTGGTACCACATTTCGAAAGCTTCTATTCTCTTCTTATCTAAACTAGTTATCGTCCGTGTTTCACATCCATACATGGCTACACTCCACACAAATACTTTCGGAAAAAACTTCAATACACTTAAATCTATAATCGATGTTAACAAATTTCTCTCATTCAAAAACGCTTTCCTTGAAATACACAGTCTACATTTTTTGTCCTCCCTATTTCGATGGTCATCAGTTATTTTGATTCCCAAATACATGAAGTCGTTGACTACTTTGTTTGATTTCCTAATCTAATTCCCTCAGCATCGCCTGATTTAATTCGACCACATTATCCTCGTTTTGTCTTTGTTGACGTTCATCTTACATCCTTCTCTCAAGTTACTGTCCATTCCGTTCAGCTGTTATTCCAGGTCCTTTGTTGTATCTGATTTAATTACAATGTAGCCGGCAAACCTCAAAGTTTTAATTTCTTCTCCATGCATTTTAGTTCCTACTCCAAATTTTTCATTCCATTCCTTTACTGCTTGCTCAGTATAAAGATTGAATAACATCGGAGAGAGGCTGCTTCCATTTCGTGCCCCTAGACTCTTATAACTGCCCTCTGGTTTCTATACAAATTGTAAATAGACATTCACTCCCTGTAAGTTGCCTCTGCCACCTTCAGAAAGTATTCCAGCCAACACCGTCAGAAGCTTCCTCTAAGTCTACAAAAACTAGAAACGCATGTTTGCCTTTCTTTAACCTAAGATAAGTCGTACATTCAGTATTGCCTCGCGTGTTCCAGCATTTGTAAGGAATCAAAACTGACCTTCTCCGAGGTCGGCTTCTGCCAGCCTTTTCATTAATGTCTAAGGAATGTGTGTTAATATTTCCCAACGGTGACTTACTAAACTGATAGTTCGGTGATTTTCACACCTGTCAGCTCAGCACCTGCTTTCTTTGGGATTGGAATTAGCTGATAACATTTCAGATAACAACAAATAAAGTGTGGGATAAAACATTGCCATTTACGGAATTGCTGAGAAGGAAAATATTACTAAAAAGTAAACTAAACTCCGTCCGCGCAGGCCTTGGAAGGCCCAACGTTACCAACTGGCCGCCATGACATCCTCAGGCCACGGGCGTCACTGATGTGGATATGGAGGGGCAGATGGTCAGACACCGTTCTCCCGGCCGTATGTCAGTTTCCGAGACCGGAGCCACTACTTCTCAATCAGGTAGCTCTTCAGTTTGCCTCACAAGGGTTGAGTGCACCCTGCTTGCCAACAGCGCTTGTCAGACCGGATGGTCACCCATCCAAGTACTAGCCCAGCCCGAGAGCGCTTGACTTCGTTGATTAAAGGCACGTAAAATGCTTTTAAATCGTAGCTATGGCCATCGTATTCTGAATGGTGTAAATAATAATTCCATCAATGGATTGTGATGTTATCAGTGCAAAATACATAAGATTCTATAAATAACCAAGAGTAATTAAAGACTAAGTCATGTAAAGAAAATAACAAGTCCTTCCTCTCTTTTATGGATCTCTTCAATTACAAAACCTATTGACTTTTTCTTCCTTAGACGACAGACTAGAACTGAATACAACGCCTTGCGGAAGCTTAGTATATATATGGCTCTGAGCACTATGGCACTTAGCATCTGAGGTCATCAGTCCCCTAGAACGTAGAACTACTTAAACCTAACTAACCTAAGGACATCACACACATCCATGCCCGAGTCAGGATTCGAACTTGCGACCGTAGCAGTCCCGCGGTTCCGGTCTGAAGCGCCTAGAACCGCACGCCCTCTGTGGCCGGCTGGAAGTGGAGTCCTCAACCTGGTGGCTGGTATCCCCAATCTACATCCTGGTTGTCGTGGACGAACACATGGACGAACACAGCGATCTGGATTTCGAGCAATATTTGTTCATGCAGCACATGTTGATTCCTACAGTAGATATTTTCTTCGTATGACTGGTTCCATCCTTCTCGAACTCACTTCGAGAAAAGTTTATGGATTCCATGAAGATTCCTACAAAAGATATTCTGTTCATATGACTGGTTTCAGCGAGTCTGCTGTAGCTTCAAATGCACTTGTTCTTTCCTTCTCGAACTAGACAACAAATTACGAATTCTCCCTATAAAAATTTCTTAATTTTGTTGTGAACCTGTAATTCTATGACATGTATCACTGTAATTGGCATTCACACATGAATTAAAATGCCTCTACCACTATTACCAACACTTCTGTCGTTTAAAGATGAGTATGGTTGCCACTGGCATCTCGCGCTACTGTCGAAGTTCGGCTCCATGTTTCTTAATTATTACGGCGTAAAGTCAAACGCCGGCACGGCAGTGAGGAACGACAGGTAAGAAGAGGCTGTGAGAAGAAGTCAGACAATCGCAGGCTGACAGGACCTCCCTCCAAGACGACAGCGGCGGTTCCTATGTGAAGAGGACATAAGCGCCGCGACCGACTGATGACGACCCCAGTTCAACATCAGCTTCAAGATCAGAAGCTTGGGGAGCAGCGTCAACACTAGTAACTTCGCTTGTACTCTCTATGTAGCACAGACTTGTGGTTGTTTGTACTGAAGTGTATTCAAAGCCTGCTGCAGGCATTAGCAAAAGTAGCAAGGAAACAGTTTCTTCAGTGCTACGCCAGTCCAGCAAACGTTCTAACCATTTGCATCTTAGTGAAAACCGTGTGAAATTTCAGTCATGAACAGGTGTCACTGTTACACTGCTGAATCATAAGACATATGAACTGTTAGGCTCAAATGGTTCAAATAGCTCTGAGCACTATGGGACATAACTGCTGAGATCATCAGTCCCCTAGAACTTAGAACTACTTAAACCTAACTAACCTATGAACATCACACACAACCATGCCCGAGGCAGGATTCGAACCTGCGACCGTAACGTGTTCGGCTCACCACGCCTGTCTAACACTAGCATGCACCTGACCGCTTATAATGAACAAGACATTCCTGTTTTCGGAAAATATACATTACCTGCAATGTATCGCTCTCACACGTAAACTGCGACTTTCACTGTGCTACAATCACGCGACTGAGAGACAATATTTGGCCTTTTCCGTTTGATGTGTTTGTTTTCAAATTAAGGACAATGAGTCGTCGGTGACTGCATTCAATGCCAAAGAAAGTGTTGCAAGCTTCCTACTTTCAATTACAATCAAGACTTTATTAAAAACGACAAAGGTAATGTTAATCAGAACACTGGGAGGAGTTGTCATCTAAATTACAATAGATTCATTTATACTTAACAATACAAGACAAAAAATGGCTACAGAAACTGCATACAAAAAATGTTAATTAGAAGAACGCTTTCAATGATATGTAGTCTATTTGAACAAAGCGTTCAGATGGGGATCAGCACATGACACTAACCAGAACTACGCTACTGGCCATTAAAATTGCTACACCACGAAGATGACGTGCTACAGACGCGAAATTTAACCGACAGGAAGAAGATGCTGTGACATGGAAATGATTAGCTTTTCTGAGCATTCACACAAGGTTGGCGACGGTTGCGACACCTACAACATGCTGACATGAAAGTTTCCAACCGATTTCTCATACACAAATAGCAGTTGACTGGCTTTGCCTGGTGAAACGTTGTTGTGATGCCTCGTGTAAGGAGGAGAAATTCGTACCATCACGTTTCCGACTTCGATAAAGATCAGATTGTAGCCTGTCGCAATTGCAGTTTATCGTACCACGACAGTGCTACTAGCGTTGGTCGAGATCCAATGACAGTTAGCAGAATATGGAATCGGTGGGTGCAGGAGGGTAATACGGAACGCCGTTCTGGATCCAAACGGCCTCGTATGACTAGCAGACAAGATGACAGGCATCTTATCCGCATGGCTGTAACAGATCGTGCAGCCACATCTTGATCCCTGAGTCAACAGATGGGGACGTTTGAAGACACCAACCATCTGCACGAAAAGTTCGACGACGTTTGCAGCAGCAGGGACTATCAGCTCGGAGACCATGGCTGCGGTTACCTTTGACGCTGCATCACAGACAGGAGCGAACGCGATGTTGTACTCAACGACAAACCTAAGTGCACGAATGGCAAAACGTCATTTTTTCGAATGAATCCAGGTTCTGTTTACAGCATCATGATGGTCGCATCCGTGTTTGGCGACATCGCGGTGAACGCACATTGGAAGCATGTATTCGCCATCGCCATTCTGGCGTATCACCCGGCGTGATGGTATGGGTTGCCGTTTGTTACACGTCTCGGTCACCTCTTGATCGCATTGACGGCACTTTCACAGTGGACCTTACATTTAAAAGTGTCACGACCCGTGGCTCTATCCTTCATTCGATACCTGCAAAACCCTACAGTTCAGCAGGATAATGCACGACCGCATGTTGCAAGGTCCTGTATGGGCCTTTCTGGATACAGAAAATGTTCGACTGCTGCCCTGGACAGCATATTCTCCAGATCCCTCACCAATTGAAAATGTCTGGGCAATGGTGGCCGAGCAACTAGCTCGTCACAATAATCCAGTCACTACTCTTGATGAACTGTGGTATCGTGTTGAAGCTGCATGGGCAGCTGTACCTGTACACGCCATCCAAGCTCTGTTTGACTCAATGCCCAGGAGTATGAAGGCAGTTGGGTACTGATTTCTCAGGATCTATGCACCCAAATTGCATGGAAATGTAATCACATGTCATTTCACGTATAATATATTTGTCCGATGAATACTAGTTTATCATCTGCATTTCTTCTTGGTGTAGTAATTTTAATGGCCTGTAGTGTAATAACTTTACCTGATTTCATGTATGTGAATCCATTATATGGCACAAAAACTACGCTACTATCAAGTAACTATACCCTACTACCCTATAAAGAAAAATGTGGTTCCAATGAACAAGGTGCTGAGAAACATGTATTGGAGCCCTTTGCCGTAGTGGTGAATACTTTACCTTCCTGCTGGTCAGCACCGCACATCACGATGCACTCGGCGACTGGAGTCATGGACGGCTGAAATCTGTTCTTAGTAGTGTACACGCGAAAGTGTGCAACTGCTAGGTCTTGCGTTCGGCTAATTCGCAGCGCAGGTACTTCTCTATGAGACTCCGAAAGTCTGGTGGACCCGTTTGCTGGGCTGCCAAACCAAGTTGACTCCGTCCCACGACTGTGCGTGACAGAAAATGTCAAATGTTTAGACGGCTGACTCAAAACAAATAAGTACACCCACGCATCACTCGTTGTGTGCGTGATGCTAGAAGCAAAACCTCTGACGGTTCAGATGGTGACTGGCACAGGCTCTAAGTGGCAATCTAGCAAAGGACACAAGTCTCACCGCTTAGGAAAGGACCTGCAGTTCTTTACTAGAGAAGCGACAGTACAAGAGTGTGTTCTTTCCTTTCTCTCAGGTTTCCTCTTCACATAAGCAGCAAAGTAGTTTTACATCTTAGGCTACTCCCACTTTACTAAAAGCCAATCAAGAGCTGGAGTGCGGCATTCGGGGGCTGGGCGATCGCGTCTTGCTCTGCATACACAGATTAGAGCATTCAGCGACTTTAAAAATTAATTGGGAGAAAAGGAAAAAAGATTCAGCTTCGGGACCGCTTTCCCACGCGTTTGTGCAGTGTATTTGCTGAAAGGGCGACCTGGGTGGTACCTCACCTTTCTATAAAAATATCGTTATCTTCCCTGTTTCTATTTCAAACTTTCCAAAAAAACAGTCTTAAGCGTGGTAAGTCTCGTCCCTTCCCAGATATGTTTTGTAGCAGAGTCTGAACGCCTGGGCGCCAGTGACCCGTCCCATGGAAATTCGCAAAAACACAGTCGTCTCATCAGCTTCCTGCCTAACAAGGACCCATCCCCCACTTTATTTCCGGTCATCAATGCTCTGCCCATAGCAGCCGTCACTCCTTGGCGCTAGTCAGCCTATCTGGAGATGGCGGCTGACTAACCGGCTCCATCCAACGTGTCTGCACAATGAGACCAAGAAACTGGACAGTCCACTACGTTTTCACCCAGTTTCCACTGAAAAAAACCCTGCGCTTTGCCTTCAGCCGCCATACGATTTTACTGTAGTTTTTTTAATCGGCACCCTCTTCCTTCTAACGCAGGTAAAGCTTATCGCTATTCCTTCACTAGAGCATCAAGATAGAGCGTTAACTACTGCCAACCATTTCAGCATATGACTGAAGTCAGATCGTATCCAGTATAGCAACCAAGTAACAGAGATCATCTTCCCTCTGAACATGAAGAATCATAACACCTTATCAGAAGTGAGAGTGTCCTGCAAGCTCTCACAGCCTCCCCATTCCTCTCAGATTTATTCTTGGGGAGTGTCACACTTTAAACTGTTAGTGTGACACGGAAAAAAATAGATTGTGTCACATGATTTGGCTCGTCATAAAAGAAATATACATGAATGAATCTTTGTTCAGCATAAACCCCTGCGCATTGTTATACCCTGTCTTTACCACATTCAACCAGGGGTCATATATACACACTTTGCTGCATGCCTACAAAATTAAAGTGAGAAATAAAGTCTGATGGGCACACCATAGGGTCATATTCTTGTAGACCCAGACTTTAATGACAATTACGAAATGGTTACAGGGTCATGCACACATTTATCTACTCATTCATTCTAAAACTGGGGCCAGACAAGGGTATTTCCCTAACCAGATATAACATTGTTGTCTTGAGGATACTCCGGCCCAAGGAAAATTACTACACGTGCTCAGCTATACACATGGCTGCATTCATCCCTTGACAGAACATCGATCATAAACGTTCTTACAATCACCCAATATAAAAGATTTCTAGCGTTCATTCTGCATGTGTCATCTGTTTAGCTTATTTCTTTAATATGTGGCAAACTGTTCCTTTAGTACTAAGATGCAAGTGTCAACACAACAAAACAACATATAAGTGACATAAAACAAGTGAATACACAAAACGAACACTATTAGATTAGTTCATTAAGAAAAAATAACTTTCTAAGAAAACACAGAAAATACATGTAATCTTATAAAAATGAAATCAGCAAGGCACATCTCAAACAAATTAATGTAAAACAACAAATACCTCCTACAGCACCCTTCTCAAAGGTCTTTTCAGAGACCGATTTTCAAATTTACTATTCCCACACCAATAAACACAGCACCACACGTGTCATGTAACAGGTTAGATGGGGCAGCTATGTGCAATGTGATTTCCAAGATAGGTTACCCCTTTTACTTGTCATGTACAGCAGAGGCAGAACCCTCAGTGTGGCAGGACATTGTCTGTCGGCAGCAATCAGTGGCGTCTCGATTACTGACCATCTAGGATGATGTGGTAGTCTGAAATGCGTTGCCCCTGTCGAAGACGTTCATTGGATGACCCAGGCAGCCTATGGACACGGGTTTGAGGTCAATCACCGCCTGACATCGCCGCCTGTGATGACCCGTGTCTCCAGACACATAAGTACCTCCATTCGGCACTCCGCAGCCCCGTCCCGGTGTTGCGTGCCCTCCCTTCCAGTGAGTGGCAAGTCCATCGGGAATCTACAGTTGGAAGCGGTGGCGAAAGTGCTCGCATACTGCCAGGGGACCAGCTCTGTGTTGACAGCTCGTGGCGCAAAGAGGCTCGGTCCGCACCTGCCTCCATTCACACAGCCCGATGACGTCATATCGACCAGCTGCCATGCGGTGGCTATGTGGGTCACTGCTGCCTGCTGTGCCACCTCCGGCTCACACGGCTGCCAGAAGACGTCAACCGCCACTGCAGTCTTTGGCGCACTGTCTACTCAGCTGCTATGGCCGCTCTTGTCGGCGACCTCTCCGTCTGCCTGATACATCGCCATCCATTCTGCTTCCATAGTCTGCACAGTGCTTAGATGGAGACTTAATGCCATGTTTTTACAAATATGTTTACAGCTTAAATACAGATAGAATTATAACGAAATGGTAAAGGATTGCTTTACATGATTACTCCAAGAACAAAAAAAAAAAAAGAAAAAAACATGGTTTGCAGCGCTCTTTTGAAAAAAAAGTCTTATTCTATACTAAAATCATTCTCTGATTTTACTACAGCAATAATTTTAAATGATTAATTTTCTGTGTCTAAATCTTTATAATCGTAAGTAGTGTTGAAGTTTTGTAATGTCTGATAGTGTACTGTTAATTTCCCACAACCTTTTATGCACTCAAAGTACGAAGCCAGCTTAGACTCACATTCTTCACTCTTATATCATCTAAGTCTACTACTTCTTCATGCAACCAAACTACTATAAAAGATATACGAACTACAGGAGGTACTAGACTTACAATTACTTTGTCATTATAGTGGAACTAACGATGGTGTATGGCGTGAATCTCTATGAATGCCGGCGTCACCAGTCTGCACGCCGTCCTAAGTGGGAAAAATAATTCCTCTGTGAAATTCTCTTTTTGCTTAAACTGACCTAAAGTTCCTCTGGTTGGCGTACGAATTTTCCACTCGAGCTGCTGAAACAAACATAAAAAGCACGAGGTATTATCAATATGTGACTGCGAACCTATATTTCTTCACAAACTGGTGGCGCGCCTCGCTCGCTCTACAAAAACATACCAAAGGGTCTCGCACATTTCGTGCTCTCGCCACATAGTATAAACTATCGCGAACTACTCGCGAAAGCCCACACGAATATCATCGCACAATAGTGCAGAAAACCACATGTGAAAACCACAAGCGAATAGCCACACTGAACAACAATCGCCTATGACACGATAGCTTATCTGTGTAACCACATTCGAATAAAATATTCCATTTACGAGAAACATCGCACCAAGGCGACATCCATAGACCAAAAAAAAAAAAAAGCTACGAACACATCACGCCACTTGCGATGACAATAATCACCCCACATCGAAGGCATATTGCACTGAGGAACGGTCACAAACCATGGTGGAACACACAACAAAGTCAACACGCCTCTCGCGTGGACATGCATGACCATCCTGTAAAATACCTCCATGGGTCTCGCATGCTAATCTCAATGGCGCCCCTCTCGCACGCAATACCATGAATTATATAC
Organism: Schistocerca gregaria; assembly: GCF_023897955.1. Taxonomy (NCBI): domain Eukaryota; kingdom Metazoa; phylum Arthropoda; class Insecta; order Orthoptera; family Acrididae; genus Schistocerca; species Schistocerca gregaria. The sequence continues at coordinate 149,130,577 of NC_064925.1, forward strand.
TAGATTGTACAAGGGCGTTTACTGCAATAAACACGCAATAAACATAATAAATATGATTGTAGCTGAACTCCAAGATGTTACGAGAAGAATGCCGTCCCCAATACTCGTGCTCTAGTTTCGAAGACATAAAATTGTATCCTTGTTGCGTCACCTGATTCTGTCATTCCGTGCAAACTGAAAAACTGCTATGAGAATATATTAACTCGAGCAAAATAGGAGTCAAATAAACAATGAAGTTTCAATCGTGAAATCGGCACATTTCTACTCTCAACAAATGTAATTAGTCAGCTCTGGGATAACAAACTGTACATCTATAGACTTGAAACATGCTACAAAGAAATAGTTATACAGTGAAATTCTAACATATTCTTACGACAAGCAGTAATGGGAGAAGTTCCTATGCTAATTAATATCGTGAATCACAAAACATCTAAAGAAATGATTGTTGTCTGTTGTACAGAAAAAATGACAAATAATCTAAACAAATGATAGTACAGAAGAATCTTCTAGCAACATTTCTTCTACATCGTCGTATCTACGCGTAATACCATTGATGAGGCTATTCCGAATTTAGGTGCAGATGCTTTTGTGCCTCTTCTGCATATTTAATTAGCCTTTTCCGTTGGTTGTCATTTCCTCGCACCCCTCGTCCGGAGGTCGGTCCCCGAATCCGTTTCCTCGGCTTGACCTCCACTTTCGTTTCCTCCGTTGTCCATTCGCACCTATCTTCTATTGTCATTGAAACCGATCCATGGTTTCGCCATCCATTGTTTTGTGGTCCGTAGCATTCATTCCTCCTTCCATTCCATATTCTATTGCGTAATACATAACTATTGCGGTTCTCATTCCAGTCACTTCGTTGTTCAACTCCATTATTCCCGAAATTTCCGGCCGTGAATGGATTCCGTAAGGCGTGCCATTCCGTACATTTCTGTTATATTGTGGATGCAACATAGGGCCTGCGACGTATCTGTCTGTGTTCTCTGATATTTTCTGCTCGGAATACGTACTTTAATTCGGAAAGATTGTTACGGAACGTACTGAGCTTGACATTTCTCCTGCCAGCTGATGATAATTATGCTGACGGAAGTTTGGTGTAACAGTGACGCATGATTTGACAAGCAGAGCATGGTACGTTAAGATACTGGTTCTTGTCAATCATTCCATCAAGGAACATGACTGGTTTTTTTTTTAGCCTGAACCCTTGAAATCTTTGCCAACAATCATCTCGTACTTTATGCGCTCTTGCGTCTCATTGGGCCAGTAGATATTTAGGAAGCTGTCCTTAAACTTACGAACCTTCAGCATCGGAGCGCGTCAGCAATCGTTGGTAAATATATTAAAATAGTAGAAACCCGCCTGATTGCGAAATAAGCACCTAGTGTTAACATAGGTTTCGGCGTAGATAACTACACCTTCTTCTGAACAATAAAACCCACAAGTCCTAAGAAGACCTTTGTCAATGATTAAAAGAACACCATAGCTATACATTTACAAACGAAAACAAAGAAAACACAAACAGTACATATGTACAAAGTCAAAACCACTACTTAACTTAATGGTGTACACTCCACCTCACAGTGTTAACTTAAAGCCTTTCATTGCTTTGGTGTTTACTTTTGTTTTCCTGGATTTGCTTTGCCCGTGAATTCTGTTCCTTTCGTATCTGATTTACTTGATCACCGATATTAATTATGTCCGACCTCGCCTCGTTATTAAATCGTACTAACTCATTAATTTTATCCTCCATTCCACTTAGTCCATTAATCTTTTCCTCCACTCCTTTTAGTCCAGCTTCCATTCCTTTTAGTCAAGTTGCTTCTCCATTCCAATCAAAAATGCCACCAGATTCAAGTCCTCTTCCTTCTCCTCAGTATAGTGAACGACCGAACTCATACTTCTGCAGTGTTGTATCCGCATCATTGAATTCTGATACCGCCCTGTCTTTTCTCTCCAGATTTCTAACGATCACCTCTGCTTCGATATTTTGTGATACGCTCACATCTTCTGTCACATGCGATCTGACACTATCTGTCCCCTCGAGAAAAGTCATATTCCATTCATATCCCTGATTCGATTGTTGCACAACATCACTGTTGCTAACACTGTTCAACAGAAATGCCTCTCTACGTCCAAATTGTGCCTACACCATTTCACTGCGCTCTTCGTCCATGATGTTCGTTTTATTTTCCTGCACCCTGTCTACTTGTCTCTGTTCCCTACTTCTCGTTATCATTCATATTCTCTCTCTACACTAACTTTAATTATCCTTACAACATGTCGACAACCGTATTATCTAACTCATGAGATGTACGCAGTACAATGCAATGATGTCAAAAAATTACCAAATCTGTAAGCAGTTTGCGACTACAACAATAGTACATGAGATTCAGAATCGACAGAAACCAAATCCAAAACATATACTCTGGAACCGCACGCTGTGAGCTTTGAATCCGCACCAGATGGTACGGACGTCGAAGACCACTAGAGGCCTCTGCACTGTCGCGCTGTAAGCCGTGGTGGCGCGAGCCTCCTGGCCCATGCATAATGTGAGAGCGCGCACCATGGAACTTGTGGTCCCAGCGGCCAATTGCGACGTAGCCAATCACGTATTTAAGAGCCTGCCTGTCACTCAGCCAGTCAGTCTGATCTCGCCTACAGACATCGTGTTTACGTTACTTTGTTCCATGTACGAGTGGACGTGGTTGATTCGCGAGGTTTTCTTGTATCTCCGTTACTTCTTGCTTGTTGTTGTTCATAAGGTCTCGTTCAGTTGTCCTTCGTTGTTCGTGTCTGTCCTTTCCTGTTTGTGTTGTTGTTCACGGGCCGCTCCGTGGGTCCCACCACACATTCCTTCACGGCATCCGCATTACCGTTCATGTCGCATTTACAACAAACACAATTGAGAAAACAACAAAACTAATACGACAGGGCTGAAAACAAAGATGTGAAAACGGTCAACATGTGACACTGAAGTCACTCACAAATGAATTGTAAGTGAAAAAAAAACACATAAACAACACAATCGGAGAAGTAAGTGTCTACAGCATACTGCTGAACTATATTTTCAACTATCATAATATGCACCTGTTTACAAGGATGCTAAATGACATTGTCGCAAAAGTCCAGAGGACATAGATCCTGGCAGGGTCGCCAATTGCAAGTTTCCTGCTTTCAATTGCAATGAAGGTTTTAATAAAAATTGCAAAGGTAAATTTAATCAGAACACTGGGATGAGTCATGGTATAAATGACATTAGATTTATTTACACACAATATCACAAGACATAAAATGAATAAAACGTTCTCGGTTTTCCAACCTCATCAATTCGAAGAAAATGCTTGAAATTTCGATGGCCATCTCCGCCGACGTCGTCAGGATTTCAATGGTCATCGAAATCTTGAGCATTTTATTCGAATTGACGCGGCTGGAAAACCGAGAACGTTTTATTCATGTATGCTGGCGCTAAGACTCTGAGGACACAAGACATAAAATGGCTAAAGAAATGGCACACAAACATTTTTATTGGACAAATGCTTTCAGTGATATGTGGTCTATGGTGAACAAAGTGATCAGATGGGGATCAACTCACGACACTAACCAGAACTAATCGCTTTACCTCACTTCATACATGTGAATCAGTGGTATGGCACAAAAACAACCGTACCATCCTTTTACTGACCTCCCAGTTCAGATAATACAGATGCAGAAAGGCTCAAAGAAAACTTGATTTTCATTTCAAACAAGTACCCGACTCATACGATAATAGTTGGTGGTGACTTTAATTTACCCTCGATACTTTGGCGACAATACGTGTTTAATTCCGGAAATACACATAATATATCATCCGAAATTGTGCTAAACGCATTCTCCGAAAATTATTTCGAGGAGGTAGTTCATATGCCCACGCGAATAGTAATCGGTTGTGGAAACACACTTGACCTCTTAGCAATAAATTATCCTAAGTTAATAACCAGCATCAAAACCGATTTACGGATTAATGAACACAGGCTTGTCGTAGCGAGATTGAATATTGTAATCCCAAAGTAAGCGAAAAATATACCTAGTCCAAAAAACAGATAAAAATTCACTTGACGCCTTCCTGAGAGACAGTCTCCACTCGTTCCGTATTAATAATATAAGTGTAGACCAAAAGTGGCTTAAATTAAAAAAATACTATCGGCAGCAATTAAGAGATTTATATCAAATAAATTAACAAACAATGGAGCTGATCCTCCTTGGTACACAAAACGGGTTAGAACACTGTTGCAGACACAGCGAAACAAACATGCCAAATTTAAACAGACGCAAAATCCCAAAGATTGGCGATCATTTACACAAGCTTGAATCTTAGCGCGAAGTTCAATGCGAGACGTCTATAGCAGTTTCCACAACTAAACTTAGTTTAGAAACCTGGCACAAAATCTAAGGAAATTCTGGTCGTATGTGAAGTACGTTAGCGGCAAGAAACAATCAATGATTTCTCTGAGCGATAGCAACGTATACTATCGAAGACAGTGGTGCCAAAGCAGATTTACTAAACACAGCCTTCTGAAATGCCTTCACAAAAGAAGACGAAGTAAATATTCCAGAATTCAAATCGAGAACAGCTGCCAATATAAGTAACGTAGAAGGTAAATATCCTCGGAGTAGTGGAACAACTCAAATCACTTATAAAAGCAAGTCTCCTGGTCCAGACTGTGTTCCGATTAGGTTCCTTTTGGAGTATGCTGATGCATTAGCTCCATACTTAACAGTCATATACAGCCGTTCACTAGACGAAAGAACCGTACCCAAAGACTGGAAAGTTGGACAGGTCACACCAATATTTAAGACAGGTAGTAGGAATAATCCACTAAATTATAGCCCTATATCGTTAACGTCGATGTGCAGCAGAACATATATTGTGTTCGAACACTATGAATTACCTCGAAGGAAACGGTCTATTGAAACAGAGTCAACATGGGTTTAGAAAACATCGTTCCCGTGAAACATAAGTAGCTCTTTATTCACATGACAAGGGTTTTGGTTCAAATGGCTCTGAGCACTGTGGGACTCAACTTCTGAGGTCATCAGTCCCTTAGAACTTAGAACTACTTAAACCTAACTAACCTAAGGACAACACACACATCCATGCCCGAGGGAGGATTCGAACCTGCGACCGTAGCGGTCTCGCGGTTACAGACTGTAGCGCCTAGAACCGCACGGCCACTCCGGCCGGGCCTTCTGACAAGCGATTACAGATCGATTCCGTATTCCTGCATTTCCGGAAGGCTTTTCACACTGAACCACACAAGCAGCTTGTAGTAAAATTGCGTGCTTATGGAATATCCTCTCAGTCATGTGAGTGGAATTGCGATTTCCTGTCAGAGAGGTCACAGTTCGTAGTAATTGACGGAAAGTCATCGAGTAAAACAGAAGCGATTTCAGGCGTTCCCCAAGGTACTGTTATAGGCCCTTTGCTGTTCCTTATCTATATAAACGACTTCGGAGACAATCTGAGCAGCTGTGTTTGGTTGTTTGGATATGACGCTGTCGTTTGTCGACTAATAAAATCATCAGAAGATCAAAACATACTGAAAAACGATTTAGAAAAAATATCTGAATGTTGCGAAAAGTGGCAGTTGACCCTAAATAACGAAATGTATGAGGCCATCCACATGAGTACTAAAAGCAAGTCATTAAACTTCGGTTACACGATAAACCAGTCTAATCTAAAAGCCGTAAGTTCAACTAAATACCTAGGTATTACAATTACGAACAACTTAAATTGGAATGAACACACAGAAAATGTTGTGGGGAAGAATAAAAGAGAATTGTGAAGGTGATTCGATGAACCCTCTGCCAGGCACTGAAATGTGATTTGCAGAGTATCCATGTAGATGTAGATGAAGCAACTATACACTACTATTCCATAAAGAAAAAATATGGTTCCCAAGAAAAGGGTGCTGAGAAGCATATGTTGGAGCACTACGCTCTGCCAGTGAATGCTTTACCCTGCTGCTGTGGCACAGTCCACCACGATGGGCTTGTCGACTCGAGTCATGGACGCCAGCAACCTGTTATTAATGGGATGCACCTGCAAGAATGCAAGTACACTGTCTTGCGTTTGGCTAATTCCGAATGCAGGTACTTCCCTATGAGACGGTGAAACCCCAGTGGATTCCAGTGTGCAGGGAGACCCATTTTCTGGTCTGCAAAACCAATTTGACCCCGTTCCATGACTATGCGGGACGGAATATGTCAAATGTTTAGACGACAGACTCAGAACAAATTAGTACACCCACGCATTACTCGTTGTGTTTGTGATGCTAGAAGCTGTACCTCTGACAGTTCAGATAGTGACTGGCCCAGACTTTAAGTGCCACACTAGTAAAGGATACAAGTCTAATAGTGTAGGTAAGGACATTCCATTCCTTACTAGTGAAGCACCAGAACAAGTATGCATTATTCACTTTCAGCTTTCCTCGCCAGCTCTGTAGCAATTGACATTTACATCTTAGACCACTCCCACAGTATCACTAGCCAATCACCAGCTGGAGCACGGCATTCGAAGCTGGGAGACTGCCCCTTGCACTGCACACACAGATTTGACCAATCAGCGACTTTAAAAATTAATTCGGAGAAAAGGAAGAAAGATACAGCTTCACGACCTCTTCTCCATACGTTTACGCCATATCTGCTGAAAGCATGACCTCTATGGAACCACGGCCCTCAATAGAAAGATCGTTGTCTCCCCTGTTGTGTCCATTTCGAACTTTCCAAAGAATGGCCGTAAACTCGCTAATAGCCTCACGCCTTCACAAATATGTTTTGTAGCAGAGTCTGAATGCCTGGGTGCCACTGATCTGTCCCATGGAAATTCGCAGAGACTCAGTCGTCTCATCAGCTTCCTGCCTAACAAGGGCTCATCCTCCGCTTTATTGCCGGTCATCAATATTCTGCCCATTGCAGCAGTGACACCTCGGCGCTAGTCAGCCTACATAGACGCGGCCGCCGACCGACCATCACCATCCAACGTGTCTGCACATGAGACACAGTAACTGGGCAGTCCTCAATGTTTCCACCCAGGTCGTGCAGAAGAAACGCTCCCTTCAGGCCTCAGTCTCCGTACGCTTTACTGAGGTCCTTTAAACTGGCACCATCTTCGTTTGAACGCTGGTAAAACCTACCGCTATTATTTCACTAAGGCATACATGCAAGAGCATCCATTTCAGCATATGAGTGATGTCAAATCGTGTCTGGTATAGAAACCAAGTAATAAAGATCATCTTCCCTAAGAACATTACGAAACATAACACTGTATCAGAAATGAGAGTGACCCACAATCTCTCAGTGTAGCTAGCTTGTTTAAAGAGTCCCCTGAACTGTTTGCTGAAGGTTTAGGCAAGGCTAACAAGTTTTCTTGCACATATGAATGACAATGCTTTGCCAAAATTTGGCTGTGCCAGAACTGTCCCCATTGCGTCACAGGTCAAAGTGGCTGTTGAATTTAAAGAACTGCAAGATAGCGGAGCTGTTGCGCCCATACAATTTAGTCAGTGGGCAAGTCATTTGTTTTACTCCCAAACCTTCAGGGCGCATTCGCTTCTGTGTTGACTTTAAGTCTGCAGTCAACCCACAAACTGTCATTGATGCTTATCTATTGTCACGTCCAAAGGATATCATGGACACATTTGGGGCTGCTAGCTACTTTTCAGAAATTGATTTGCGCGATGCACATCTTCAAATACCGCTCGATGAAGAATCATAGACCGTGTGTGTTGTGAAAACTCATTTGGGCTTGTTTAAATATTTGCGTTTGCTATTTGAAATTGCTTCTGCACCAGCCGTTTTCCAGCAGTATTTGGAACAGCACACTGCTCAAGTACCAAATAGTTCAAACTATTTGGACGATATTGGCATGGTAGGTCGTACATCTGAAGAACTCATTGCAAATTTGTGTGCTTTGTTTCGTGTGTTATCTGATGCAGGAGTAAAGTATAGATTGGACAAGTGTGATTATTTCAATCCTGAGTTGCAGAATCTTGGAGATGTCATGAACAGTCATAAACATCCTCTTCAGTCATATTTGTTAGCCATGCGTGACCTGCCAGTTCCTCGTAGTGTCACAGAATTGCTGTCAGTCTTAGAGAAAACTAAATATTATATTCGGTTCGTACCGAATGCTGCACATATCGCACCACCATTTCATCGCTTGCGTCGCAAGAAGGTCTCCTTTATTTGGACAGATGAGTACCAAGAAGCTTTTCAAAACCTTAAAGATGCATTGCTCAGTGATCGATGCTTGGTTAACTTCGATCCTGACAAACCAGTTGTGTTGCAAGTTGCTTTCTCTTACGGAATGGGTGCAGTGCTTTCACACACAATTGGTGATAAAGACAGAGCCAATGCTTTCGCATGAAAAGTGTTGTGCAAATCCTTTCTTCTGAACTACAGGAAAGTTGCACAGTCCACGGAAGCTGATTCAGATTTGAATATTTTGCTAAAATACATTCGCACCCCTTGGCTCAATGCATAGCATAAGTAACTCAGTAGTGCGCCAATACTTTGAAGGTCTGCTTAGCCTCGCTATACAGCAAGGTATGATTCTAGTTTAAAATGACAGTGGCCAGTCACGTGTGTTGATCCCAAAAGATTAGCAAAAAGAAGTCTTGCAGTTACTTCACCAAAGACACTGAGGCATTGTTCATACGAAACAGATAGCCCGTCGACACTGTACTTGGCAGGGTATGAACACCAAAATAGAGCAGATGACGTCACAGTGTCACGAATATGCAGAAAATCAGTCCGCTTCGCCACAAAAATTCTCTGCCTTGCCTAATTCGCAATAACCATGGGCACATAGACTCTGCGGGACCTTTTTGGAACACTCGTTGGTTGTTTGTGGTATACTCTTACAGCAAGTGTTCTTTTGCTGTGTCAATGAACTCGACAACGTCTCGTAGCACAGTTCATGTGTTGTCGTCTATTTTTGCCTCGAAGGTTTGTCTGAAGTCATAGTGTCGGACAACGGCCCTCAGTTCACGTCAAATGAATTTGAAACATTCTGTGAACGCAATGGCATACAGCATCTAATTAGCGCACCGATCCATCCACAGTCCAACGGCGAAGCGGAACATTTTGTCAGAACCTCCAAGCAGCGGACGGGCAACTCTCACACCGCATATTGTTTCTCGCCTCTTATCGTTCGCCTCCACAAGTTGATCCATCGCCGGCGGAATGGCTTCAAGGCCGCCACCATCGTACACTGCTTCACCTGCTCCATCCACCTGAGCATCCGGCGCCGAAGGACGGCCGCAAGAATCGCTTCGCACCATTAGATATTGTGTTTTACAGGGTCTATAGCGGCAGCAGACGGTGGGCGCAAGGCGAGATCATTCGTTAATTTGGCGCATGCATGTAACTCATTTCAGGCCCAGACGGATTACAGCGTCGACAACACAATCAAATTCGCTACTGTCATGTGCACGCTTCTTCTCATGTATCTCTTCCTCCAGATTCACCGACCTCGAGGACAGCGCGGCCAGGAATGCCGCTAGAGGATGCCCTCACGACACCGCGGGATGACCCCATGGTGACAGAGCCTTCGCCTCCTCCACCTCCTTTTGTCCTACCGATGGAGCTGGACCCCCTACGTTGCAGCAGTCGACACATTCTACATCATGGAATGGGTCTCAGGAGGCGGAGGCATACCCTTCTGGGCGTATTCTGAAGGATGTGTTCACCAGAGCGAAGGCCAGATGGCGTGGTACGACCGGAAGTCTGACGTCCCTTCCAACCACGGCTTCCTGTCCATCATGGCGTCCACGCTTCTGCCTCCCCTCCCATTCTCGTGCCCCATACACGACGAGAGTCCGTCGCTTAAGGGGGGGAGGGGAATGTTACTGCGTAAATTCAGCCCCGGCACGCCAGTCGGGAACGACAGGGACGAGAATGCTGTGAGAAAAAGTCAGCCAATCGCACGCTGACCGGACCTCTGTCCAGGATGACAATGCGACAGCAGCTGCCCCTATATGAAGAGCACTGGTGACGGCCCCGTGTTGAATAGCGGCTTCAAGATTAGTGACTTGAGAACCAGAGTCAATACTAGTAACTTCGCTTGTACTATCTATGTAGTAATGACTTGGGATTGTTTATACTTTGCATGTTGCGCTTTCCTAGCGACACATCTGTGTAATTGCAAAAGGTAAGTATTGTAATTTTCATTTTCTAATAAAACTCGCTAATACGTTTTGTTTTAATGTTTGTCTAGAGAACCTAGTAACCAGGTTTCCAAAACATCACAGAAGTGTCTTTTGTTTATATTTAAGTCTGATATGAACAAAAACCTGTATGAGAATGGTGATAACTGAAACACATCTCTCCTTGAGTGCTTTAGCAAGTCAAGCAATTGGCTTGTAGTGGAGGGTCGATAGGCACGACATTCATAAGCGTTGCCATTTGTGGCACTGAAAACACATCAGTCACACGCACAGTACAGTCATCAAAAAATTCAACAAACGTTAGATCTTTGGAAGTCTAGCATGGTTGTGTCTCAACGTGTGTAATCGGGCCGAAGTATGAAGGTTAACTTTCTGTCGTGTGACAAATACAGAAGCATCTTAAAATATAGGTCTCTAGCCTGGCACACCGCCGTCTTGGCGCAATGAACAACGTGTGTTAATACCACAAGTAAAAATTTAGTGTTAAAGACTTCTAACTGTTGTTAATACTATGATTCAGTCCTCCTGCACAAACTCAACTGGGGACCACCTGCTGAAGCGTCTTAACAAATATTTGTTTGATGTGCGCACGTTGTCAAGGACAGAAAAAGAAAAAGTAAAATAACTGACATATTTCTCTTTCTTCATCCAAAAATGTCATACTGTTAAATTTCAGGGTAGTTCACGACACCAGTTCAAGCGCATATAATAAAAATTATTTGAAGTTTTGGTTAGGCTTGGTTGACGAATTGAGAGTACTGACTACAGTTTCTCTCCCTCTATGTCTCTCTCCCGCTCTCCTTAATGAAATTTACAATCCGTAAAGTATCCCTTCTTCGTATTATTTGTTCAGTTCATGGAACAAATACGACAGGATGTACCATGGTTAAATGCAAAAACTCAAGAATGCAGTAATAGATACAGAATGTTTAAATAGGTATGGATCAGGAAGCGAGCCGTTTTGTAAATAATTGAAAATGTGAGGTTAAAAAAATGGTTCAAATGGCTCTGAGCACTATGCGACTTAACTTCAGAGGTCATCAGTCGCCAAGAACTTACAACTAATTAAACCTAACTAACCTAAGGACATCACACACATCTGTGCCCGAGGCAGGATTCGAACCTGAGACCGTAGCGGTCGCTCGGCTCCAGGCTGTAGTGCCCAGAACCGCACGGCCACTCCGGCCAAAATGTAAGGTTATTTCCTATCACTGACTTCAGTATGAAATTTTATCATGCTTCCTACAATTATATTCGACATATAAAATTTTCGATTAGATTTCTAAGTAACTGGTCTCCAATTAAACCTATGAATACTTCAGCAAGAAATACAATAATAGTTCAGCATATTACACTCGTTTCTGATGTAGACGTTTTTCCACTAGTTCTCGCGCTTGAATGCAGCACTGCTCTCGTGCCTCTGAAGCGAAATAACTTTTCTTTCAAATACCACGAATTACCTCATAGGCCTTCACAAGTCTGCGTAGTTTGCCGTTCCATTACTTAAAATGAATGGCCGTATGGGTGAGGGTACTGCTTTCTTACTCTTTTAATATAATTGCAGACAGAAAAATGTAGAGAACTGATCAGGTGGCAAAAGGTTTGAGGCCGAGGCACAAACACTACATCTTGGACAAAACTAGCGCATTCGATGTCGTCGTACTAATATATGCTTTTATTCGTATGATAGTTCGCTTCATATCAAGTTTAGTTTCTAGTTTTTTTTGTAATTATTTTTTGGTAACCTTTGCATATTAAGGTGTTTTAGGTACAGCAACTGAGATATACACTCCTGGAAATTGAAATAAGAACACCGTGAATTCATTGTCCCAGGAAGGGGAAACTTTATTGACACATTCCTGGGGTCAGATACATCACATGATCACACTGACAGAACCACAGGCACGTAGACACAGGCAACAGAGCATGCACAAATGTCGGCACTAGTACAGTGTATATCCACCTTTCGCAGCAATGCAGGCTGCTATTCTCCCATGGAGACGATCGTAGAGATGCTGGATGTAGTCCTGAGGAACGGCTTGCCATGCCATTTCCACCTGGCGCCTCAGTTGGACCAGCGTTCGTGCTGGACGTGCAGACCGCGTGAGACGACTCTTCATCCAGTCCCAAACATGCTCAATGGGGGACAGATCCGGAGATCTTGCTGGCCAGGGTAGTTGACTTACACCTTCTAGAGCACGTTGGGTGGCACGGGATACATGCGGACGTGCATTGTCCTGTTGGAACAGCAAGTTCCCTTGCCGGTCTAGGAATGGTAGAACGATGGATTCGATGACGGTTTGGATGTACCGTGCACTATTCAGTGTCCCCTCGACGATCACCAGAGGTGTACGGCCAGTGTAGGAGATCGCTCCCCACACCATGATGCCGGGTGTTGGCCCTGTGTGCCTCGGTCGTATGCAGTCCTGATTGTGGCGCTCACCTGCACGGCGCCAAACTCTCATCGCTGAAGACGACACGTCTCCATTCGTCCCTCCATTCACGCCTGTCGCGACACCACTGGAGGCGGGCTGCACGATGTTGGGGCGTGAGCGGAAGACGGCCTAACGGTGTGCGGGACCGTAGCCCAGCTTCATGGAGACGGTTGCGAATGGTCCTCGCCGATACCCCAGGAGAAACAGTGTCCCTAATTTGCTGGGAAGTGGCGGTGCGGTCCCCTACGGCACTGCGTAGGATCCTACGGTCTTGGCGTGCATCCGTGCGTCGCTGCGGTCCGGTCCCAGGTCGACGGACACGTGCACATTCCGCCGACCACTGGCGACAACATCGATGTACTGTGGAGACCTCACGCCCCACGTGTTGAGCAATTCGGCGGTACGTCCACCCGGCCTCCCGCATGCCCACTATACGCCCTCACTGAAGGTCCGTCAACTGCACATACGGTTCACGTCCACGCTGTCGCGGCATGCTACCAGTGTTAAAGACTGCCATGGAGCTCCGTATGCCACGGCAAACTGGCTGACACTGACGGCGGCGGTGCACAAATGCTGCGCAGCTAGCGCCATTCGACGGCCAACACCGCGGTTCCTGGTGTGTCCGCTGTGCCGTGCGTGTGATCATTGCTTGTACAGCACTCTCGCAGTGTCCGGAGCAAGTATGGTGGGTCTGACACACCGGTGTCAATGTGTTCTTTTTTCCATTTCCAGGAGTGTATATACCAAATAAATCAACAAGAGATGGAGCTGGACGTCCATGGTCCACAAAACGGTTGAGAACATGGCTGCAGAAAAAACGGAAAGAGCTTGCCAAATTCAAAAGAACATAATATTCCCAACATTGATGAATTTATACAGAAGCTTGAAGTTTTGCGCAAACTTCAATGCGAGATACTTTTAATAGTTTCCACAATGAAACTCTATCTAGAAATCTAGCAGAAAATCCATAGAAATTTTACTTATAGTACCGCAGTGGCAAGGTGAAATCAATACCTTCCCTGCCAATAAGAATGGCAATGTCACAGATGACACTGCCACTAAATCGTAATTTGCTCTGAGCATTATGGGACTCAACTGCTGTGGTCATAAGTCCCCTAGAACTTAGAATTACTTAAACCTAAATAACCTAAGGACATCACACACATCCATGCCCGAGGCAGGATTCGAACCTGCGACCGTAGCAGTCGCGCGGTTCTGGACTGAGCGCCTAGAACCGCTAGACCACCTCGGCCGGCTAAATCGTAATTACTAAACACAATTTTCCTAACTGCTTTCACCAATGAGAACGAAGTAAATACTCCATAATCTGAACAATTGCCAACACGAATAGCTTAGAAGTAGATATCCTTTTCACAGCGAAGCAGCTTAAATCAATAAAGGGAAGACCTACGGGTCAGACTATATACGAGGCTGGTTCCTTTCATATTACACTGATACAATAGCTCCATATTTAGCAGTCATACATAACTGCTCGCTCATCGGAAGATACGTGCCTTAGCATTGGAAAGTTGTACATCAATAACCAAGGAAAGAAATAGAAGTAACCCGCTTAATTACAGACACAAATCACTAACGTCAATTTGTAGTAGGATTTTGGAACATATACTGTGTTCTAACACTCTCAGTTACCTCGAAGAAAACGATTTATTAATAATTAGTCAGCAAAGATTCAGAATATATCGTTCTTCTGAAACACGACTAGTTCGACAGGAGACGTCAAATTGATATCATATTTTTAGATTTGCAGGAGGCTTTCAAGACTGTCCCTTGCAACCGACTTCTGATCCAATTGTGTGCCAATGGAGCATCGTCTGAGTTGTGTGACTAGATTCGTAAGTTTCTGTCAGGAAGGTGACAGTCCGTAGTAAGTGACGGAAAGTTATCGAGTAAAAGAGATGTAACATCCCGCTTTTTTCGAGGAAGGTGTTCCTTTTGTGCTTAAGGGACGTAGGACACAATCTCAACAGCCCTCTTAGACTGTTTGCAGATGATTCATTTACCGCCTTATAAAGCCATCGGACGATCAATACCAATTGTCAAATGATTTAGACAAGATATCTGTACGGTGCAAAAGTGGGAATTGACTCTAAATAATTAAAAGTGTGAAGTCATCGACATGAGTACTAAAAAAAAAAAAAATACACAACGTTTCTTTTGCACGTCAAGTCACGCAAATCTAAAGGCTGTCAGTTCAACTAAATACTTAAGCATGACAATCAAGAGTAACTTACATTGGAACCACTAAAGAGATACTGTTGTGGGGAAAGCACACTAATGACTGCGATTTATTGCTGGACCACACAGAATGTGCCGTAAGTCTGCTAAACATACTTCCAACATCACGTTTGTCCGCTCTCTTCTGGAGTATTGCTATGCAGTGTGGGATCCACGACCTATTGGACTCACGGAGGACTCCGAAAAAGTTCAAAGAGGGGCATCTCCTATTGTGTTATAGCGAAGTAGGGAAGAGAGTGCTACGGACATAACTTGGGGTGGTAATCATTAAAACAATGGTGTTTTTCGTTACTGCGGGTCCTTCCCGTGAAATTTCAGTCAGCATCTTTTGAAGCCCACCTACAGAGAAATAAGTGATCATCATGGTAATATAAGAGAAATCAGAGCTCGCACAGAAACATTTAAATGCTTGTTTCTCCCACGCTGCTTCGAAAGGAGGGAGGTAGAGAAATAGCTTGCAGGTGATTCGATGAACCGTCTGCCAGGCACTTGATTCTGAATTGCGGACTAATCATGTAGAAGTGGATGTAGACTTTTAGCTGTGTGACACTTCTTGTGTTAAATGTGTTTCTAAAAGACATTGCATTACTTTCGTATCCCGCCTGGAAATCGGCGCGTGAGTAGGAGCTGTAATTGATCGTAGAAACTGCGACGGAAACATTTTATTACGTGACCGTGAGTTTTTTAATTAGTGTCATATTGCCAAACGTAGGCTAGAAGAATAAAAATATGGAACCACGTTTCGTGTTTCAGTTCAGTCATGAGTAATCCTCTTTGTACTCGCTGAACAGACGCATTTATTATCAAATATATTTCTGCAACCATACCCGTCACTGATCAACTATTTCCGTATCAGCGAACGCAAGTTAGTTAACAGAAATAACGGCGCTATTTTAAATTGTTCGCACTACTTCCGAAGCACGTTTGAATGGATATTAACTAACAGCCATGCAAATTGGTAATTCCGTCACTGGAACGCTCAGCGTATGGACACAGCAAAAATAAAATTACTGAAGAGTTCTTTCAACCGAATGAGTTCATACAGTTAATGATTTTTTTAAAACTTTTTTGCCTATAGCCAAGTGGAGGTTGTACGTTAAAATTGGTACTACAAAGGTGAAACGAACGATGAGCAGGTCAAATAACCTATAGGTTATTAACTGTGTACCACCTGTAACTCCGAAGGTCTGTATCTTGTCGGCATTCTCAATATAACATACTACCAGCGAATGTCTGCCTACGCTGCAGACATACTCTACGCAACAAACCTGACAGATAACGTTTTAGAAACCGTCGTTGTCTCTCACTGCAACACTTAAGTTGTGAAATTTTGCTGAAAGGTGCCCAGGGATATCTTCTGTAATGGTGCAAGGGCGTGACGCTTCCAACTCGCGGCGCTTCGAACTTAAAAATGTCAACATTTGTAAAACCAGCCTAAAGCTCAGAAATTCATATGAGCTGTAAGGTGGTTAATAATATCACACTGGAAGTAAATTTCGCTACAATTCTGCTGACCGCCACCGCGGAGGTGTCATGACATGTGAACGTCTTCACAGTCCCACAGCACCCAGCAGCTTACTATTGCTAGATACAACGCTGCTTTGTACCAATGTCGCCCAGTCTACAGACAACAGCAAGGTTCTTCTTTTTCTTTTTCTGCTCATTCTCTTCACTTATTAGGCGAAATTGCCTGTTACGGTACCCATCGTTGCCGGGGTCTTCCTCTATCTGTTCTTTCTTGGCGCTTATAACTTTTAGCCCTTAAGTGGAGTCTGTCACAGTGCAATCTTTCTAGATATTCGTTCCATTATCTCCTTTACTATACAATTTATCACGAGACTAAAATTGTTTTAGTTCTTCTTTAATAGCGTGACTCCTTAGTTTATTGCGCAACCTTTAACTCGTCTCAGGAATTTCGTTTCTTGTGCCTCAATAATATTTTCTCGCTTTTTGCTAATCATACAGGTCTTGTTTCGACAGAGCAGTGTGGGAACTGCAACTGATTTGTACAATTTAATTTGAGTATCTTTCCTAAATTTGTTTTCAATGTATCTGTTAATTGTTACACATGTCCGACTAAATTTACCAAGCTTAATTTCTATATTTTTGCTGTAGCCATATGTCGCCTCACATCATAGTTAAGTGCTTTAGTTGCTGTAATATCTTTTGACCTACGATCATATTGGTCCTAAGACGTTCTTTCCCAGTGAAGGTCATTGTCTTACTTTTCTCTTTTGAGATCTCGATGTCAAATTTCAGTTGTTTTTTTTTTTCAGCACTGACAGGCGAAGACTTCCTGCATAAGAAGTCTCACTCATTCTGCCATCGGCCTTGTCAAAGAGGGCGGAGGAGCAGCTGAGGTTCAGGGCAGTCGTTGTCCTTGGGGAGGGAAACTTCCCCTAAAGGTGGAAAAGTCACCAATCATCAGCGGCATTAGGATGCAGAAGGCAATGGAAAACACCGCTTCAAAGGACAAGTGGCCTGTAACTGAAAAAGTGTCATGATGATATCTCCGTTAGCAAAAGATTCCGGAATGAAACTTCTGATTCCGGAATAGTCCCCCATTCGGATTCCGAGAGGGGACTGACAGGGAGGAGATGATAATGAGAATAAGATTCCACAACCAACGAAACCATAACGTTCTATGAGTCGTGGCGTGGAATGTCAGAACCTTGAATGATTTAGGGAAACTAGAGAATTTGAAAAGGGAAATTCAGAGGTCAGGGGTCAGTGAAGTGAAATGGAAAGAAGAGAAGTATTTCTGGTGTGATGAGTAAATGCTAATATCAACAGAAGCAGAAAGTGGTATAACGGGAGTAGGATTCGTTATGATTGGAAGGTAGGGCACACAGAATGTGACTGTGAACAGTTCAGTGATAGGGTTGTTCTTATCAGAGTCGACAGCACGTCAATACCGACAGCGATAGTTCAGGTATACATGCCGACATCGAAAGCTGAAGATAAGAAGATAGAGAAAGTACATGTGGATACTGAAATGGTAATGCAGTACACGAAGGTAGATTAAAGTCTAATAGTCATGGGGGATTGGAATGAAGTTGTAGGGAAAGGAGTAGAAGGAAAGGTTACAGGAGAATATGGGCTTGGGACAAGGAATGAGAGAGGAGAAAACGTAATTGAGTCCTGTAATAAATTCAAATAGTAATAGCGAATACTTCGTTCAAGAACCACGAGAGGAGGAGGTTTACTTGGAAATGGCCTAGTGAAACGGGGAGATTTCAGTTAGATTACGTCACGGTCTGAGAGATATTTCGGAATCAGATACTGAATTGTAAGGCGTACCCAGTAACAGATGTAGACTCATATCACAAAGTAGTAGTGATGAAGACTATGTTGAAGATTAGGAGTTTAGTTACGAAGAATCAATATGCAACGATGAGGTACACGGAAGTTCTAAGTAATGAGGAGACAGGCTTGAAGTTCTCAAATACTATAGTTAAACAATAAGGACTATCCCAGTAGGCAGTACAGCTGAAGAGGAATGGACATCTCTAAAAAGGGGAATTACAGCATTTGGAAAGAAAAGTATAGGCACAAAGAAACTAACGGCAAAGAAACCTTGGATGACACAAGAAGTACTTCAATTGATCGACGAAAAACGGAAGTACAAAAGTGTTCAGGGAAAGTCCGGAATCAGAAATACAAATCGCTGAGGAATTAAATAAACAGGATATGCAGGAAAGGCAAGACGAAACGCCTGCATGAAAAATTTGAAGAAATCGAAAAGGAGATAGTTGTCGGAAGGACTGATTGAAATGAAATGTCGTGTGACGAGGGCCTCCCGTTGGGTAGACCGTTCGCCTGGTGCTAGTCTTTCGATTTGACGCCACTTCGGCGACTTCCATGTCGATGGGGATGAAATGATGATGATAAGGACAACACAACACCAAGTCCCTGAGCGGAGAAAATTACCTACCCAGCCGTGAATCGAGCCGGACACTCAGGAATAACATTCTGTTACCCTGACCACTCAGCTACCGGGGCGCACAGGACTGATTCAGCATATAGGAAAGTTAAAATAAGGGTGGTAACATTAAAAGTGCAACGGGAATTACACTGCTAAATGCATAGGAGAGAGCGGATAGGTGGAAAGAGTACATTGGAGGCCGCTATGAGGGGGAAGATTTGTCTGATGTGATAGAAGAGGAAATAAGAGTCGATATAGAAGGGGGATCCAGTATTAGAATTACAATTTAAGAGAGCTTTGGAGGACTTAAGATCAAATAATGCCGAAGGGATAGACAACATTCCATCAGAACTTTTAACATCATTTGGGAAAGTAGCAACAAAACTACTATTCAAGCTGGTGCATAGAATGCATGAGTCTGGTGACATACCATCTGACATTCGACAAAATATCATCCACATAATTCCTGCGACGGCAAGAAGTGACAAGTGAGAGAATTTTCGCACAATCCGGTCAGCAGCTCATGCATCCAAATTGCTATCAAGAATAAAATACATAAGAATGGAAAAGAAAGTTGAGAATATGTTAGACGACGATCAGTTTGGCTTTAGGAAAGGTAAAGGCACCAGAGAGGCAATTCTGACCTTGCGGTTGATATTGGAACCAAGACTAAGGAAAATGAAGACACGTTCATAGGATTTGCCGACTTGGAAAAGATGTTTGACAATGTAAAATGGAACAAGATATTAAAAATTCAGAGAAAAATATGGGTAAGCTTTAGACAGAGAGAAGTATTATACACTCCTGGAAATTGAAATAAGAAAACCGTGAATTCATTGTCCCAGGAAGGGGAAACTTTATTGACACATTCCTGGGATCAGATACATCACATGATCACACTGACAGAACCACAGGCACATAGACACAGGCAACAGAGCATGCACAATGTCGGCACTAGTACAGTGTATATCCACCTTTCGCAGCAATGCAGGCTGCTATTCTCCCATGGAGACGATCGTAGAGATGCCGGATGTAGTCCTGTGAAACGGCTTGCCATGCCATTTTCACCTGGCGCCTCAGTTTGACCAGCGTTCGTGCTGGACGTGCAGACCGCGTGAGACGACGCTTCATCCATTCCCAAACATGCTCAATGGGGGACAGATCCGGAGATCTTGCTGGCCAGGGTAGTTGACTTACACCTTCTAGAGCACGTTGGGTGGCACGGGATACATGCGGACGTGCATTGTCCTGTTGGAACAGCAAGTTCCCTTGCCGGTCTAGGAATGGTAGAACGATGGGTTCGATGACGGTTTGGATGTACCGTGCACTATTCAGTGTCCCCTCGACGATCACCAGAGGTGTACGGCCAGTGTAGGAGATTGCTCCCCACACCATGATGCCGGGTGTTGGCCCTGTGTGCCTCGGTCGTATGCAGTCCTGATTGTGGCGCTCACCTGCACGGCGACAAACACGCATACGACCATCATTGGCACCAAGGCAGAAGCGACTCTCATCGCTGAATACGACACGTCTCCATTCGTCCCTCCATTCACGCCTGTCGCGACATCACTGGAGGCGGGCTGCACGATGTTGGGGCGTGAGCGGAAGACGGCCTAACGGTGTGCGGGACCGTAGCCCAGCTTCATGGAGACGGTTGCGAATGGTCCTCGCCGATACCACAGGAGCAACAGTGTCCCTAATTTGCTGGGAAGTGGCGGTACGGTCCCCTACGGCACTGCGTAGGATCCTACGGTCTTGGCGTGCATCCGTGCGTCGCTGCGGTCTGGTCCCAGGTCGACGGCACGTGCACCTTCCGCCGACCACTGGCGACAACATCGATGTACTGTGGAGACCTCTCGCCCCACGTGTTGAGCAATTCGGCGGTACGTCCACCTGGCCTCCCGCATGCCCACTATACGCCCTCGCTCAAAGTCCGTCAACTGCACATACGGTTCACCTCTACGCTGTCGCGGCATGCTACCAGTGTTAAAGACTGCGATGGAGCTCCATATGCCACGGCAAACTGGCTGACACTGACGGCGGCGGTGCACAAATGCTGCGCAGCTAGCGCCATTCGATGGCCAACACCGCGGTTCCTGGGGTGTCCGCTGTGCCGTGCGTGTGATCATTGCTTGTACAGCCCTCTCGCAGTGTCCGGAGCAAGTATGGTGGGTCTGACACACCGGTGACAATGTGTTCTTTTTTCCATTTCCAGGAGTGTACAATACGTACAAGATCCAAGAGAGAGTAATAAGAGTGGACGACTAAGAACAAAGTGATCGTATTAAAAGGGGTGTGAGACAGTGATGAGGTCTTTCGCTGGTTTTATTCAATCTGTAAATTGGAGAAGCAATGATGTAACTAAGAGAAAGGTCCAGGGCTGGAATTAAATCCAAAGTGAAGGGATATAAATGATACGATTCGCTGGTGAAATTGCTATCTTGAGTAAAAGTGAAGGAGAATTACGTGATCTGATGAATGTAATGAACAATCTAATGAGCACAGACTATCGATTTAGAGTAAATCGAAGAAAGACGAAAGTAATAAGAAGTAGCACTAATAGAACAGCGGGAAACTTAACATGGTCACGAAGTAGATGAAGTTAAGAAATTGTACTACTCAGGCATTAAAATAACCAATGACGGAACTAACAACGAGAGGAAAGGTAAATGTGGAAATCACTGACAAGGAGAATGGGCAGGATAATAGGACAGTTTCTAAGACATCAGTGAATGATTTCCATGGTACTAGAGGGAGCTGTAGAGTGCATAAACTCTAGAGGAAGACAGAGATTGAAATACGTCCAACAAATATTTCAGTACGTATCTGAGATGAAGAGGTTGACACAGGAGATTTGATGACACAAAAAAATCCTTTATGAAATTCCTCTTCTTTAGCTGCTAGTATGACTGGATCATGAGTATGTAAGTTATCTAAAGGAGTCCTCATGTCTAGGTATATACTTTTCTGAAATTATGCGCGAAATTAATAGTATTATCTGCTGTACGTAATTTTTAACAAAGTTCGGAAGGTGAAGCAGTCTCGTTGTAGTTCTTTTCTGGTTGCACCTCATTAGAAATTTTTCCGTTTGGATCTAGAATGTTAGTCGTATTCTGATACAAACTTTTTATGGCATTTATTAGATCTTTCGGATATGCATGATTCGTCAGTCATTTTCCAAAAATTCTATATAGTAACATAGTAAAAAGCTGTTTTCTTTTTTTTATATGGATAAAAATCTGCGTTTTTATGATATCTATTCCAAAATAAAAACCATATCTATCGGAGAGCGTTCTTTCCTAAGGCCCATTTGTTCCTCATGCAGTACAACTTACATTATGTTTTTAAGTCATATGTTTGTAATTTTGCGTACATGTTGTATGCTGAGTGTAGCAAACCTATTCCTCTGTAGTTGCTGAACAGGCAGTATATATTTCGAAAGCCCTGCAGATATATACAATTGTTGAACACACCTTCAACGTGATTTCAAACATGTGACTGAATTCTCTCTTGTGCAAAAGTAAAACACGCCCTCAGAGTGGAGATAAGCCACAATATGTTCTGCTGCTCGACTCGTTGTGGTTCATTTCGTCCCTTGCCTCCACCAGCCGAAATGTCCGGATGCGGAATGCTAGGGTTCCTGATGAATGCCATCTCGAACGATCGTGGCGGCAAGAAGAAGGCGAAGAAGGCAGCGCAGCAATGCTACTAATGGCAAAAGAAGGGGCATGTGGCGAAGTCATGCAAGGTCACAGTCACGTGTTTGGAATGCGCCAAACGCATGATTTGTTACTGTGAAAGGCCGAGACGTGTTGCTACTACGTGCGTGATTTCGACGGTGCTCTAGCCGGTAGCTTGCGCAGCTGCAGTAACATAAAAATCCTGGAAACTGCAGACAGAGCCACCACACGCCCAGAGGCGGTCCAAGGCAACGCGACGGCCTTCCCGCCACCTACACAAGGGAGGAAAGCGGGCTGCGCCGCTACGAATAAGACGCCACATACGACGCGCTGCCTTCCCTCAAAGCCGCAATGGCAGAGAAGGCACCATGAAGGAGGAGCTCGCAGATGTCCACCGCCAGCTTCAGTAGCTATGGGACGAGCTAAGAGCCGAAAAGAAGACGTCCGTCCCTGCCAACATCTTCCCTCTGAAACTGAAGGCGAGGGTCGATGACACCATCCATCCCTCAGCAGAAATGCCGGAGGCCGCGATGATGCTAACGGACGGGGTGGCTGACCAGCACATGCAAGACGAAGAGACGCTCACCGAGACAACCTCACAATACGAGATAGAGTCGGTGGAAGATCTGCACGAATGCCTGCCGCTCCCAGACGAGCCCAGTGTGCAGCTTGTGCTAAAGAAAGCCGTGTCACTTCGAGACGGGACGTACTCACACCCTAGCAACCCATATCCCTTTACCCCTGCGGATATTCCTTTATCTCCTCTTCCCTACAAGTCACACGATTTCTACGAAATCCACGACCTCATGTGTAATGCCATATCGACGAAGGAGTTTAGGATCATAAATGCCAATCGTGTACTCACCCCTGCCCTATAGGGAACACCTCTGCCATGTCTTAGAAACGTGGGTGAAGGAGGAATGGGTGAAAGAGGAATTTCGGTCAGAACGGACAAAACTTCCACCGAGGATATGCCAGCCATCAACTACTTCAACCACCTGAAGAAGTTGTAATAATGAAACATTAATTTAAAAGCTATTTTGCTAGATGCCGTGGTTTCTTTCTGCTCCAGCCCAACTCCAGGATAGTCCATCAAGGGAAGACCAATATCATCAACTAGAGAAGATCGAGGAGGAGGATCAGACTTCTGTTAAGCCTCCAGAACGTCGGACCAAAGTATGGGTCTGTCTGTCTTGCGACCTTGCTACAATATATATGCATGCTCAAGGGCACCCACGACCAGTCGTGTAGTATAGCAATTTACAACGGACACTATGCACTCAAATCATGTACACCAACCACTGGCTGTCCTCAGTATACACTGCACTATGAGGATCTGATGGCACATCAACTGCTCATCGAACACTGAGCACTGTGGGCCATTAAAGCGCACTCCTATTGTTGTTCCTTTCTACACCAACTGGTTGGAGAAATTCTTTATTCCTTACCATCTCAGACCCGTTACTTTTCAACATTCTTCTGCAGTGCAAAGTCTCAAACGCTTAGAGTCGCTACTATTCCAGTTTTCCCACAGCCCACCATCGACTACAATATAATGCTGTTCTCCAGACGCACATTCTCAGAAATTTCTTCCTCAAACTAAGGCCCCTGTTTCATATCAATAGATTTCTTTTGACTAGGAACGCCCTCTTTGCATTTGTTGGTCCGCTTTTTATGTTCTCCTTGCCTCGCCTGCCTTTGTTATACTGATTCCTAGGTGGTATAATTGCTTAACTTCGTCTACTTCGTAATCATCAGTTTTGTTGTTAAGATTATCGTTACTCTCATTTCCGCCACTGGTCATCATAAGGTCTTTCTAAAAATTCCGGAACTCTCACAGTTTCGCTTCAGTGGTGTGTTGGAGCGAAATACGGTTGACATCCCTGCACATACCTGTGTTTAATGTGCAACTACAGGAAGTTTTAGTGCTGTATGCTTCTGATTTATTGTTCAGTGCTGTATAGAGTACAACGTTTTCAAATTTCAAGATGGCTGAGTTAGGAGCAACGCATGTGCATTTGCGTGAAACTCGAGAAAATCTTTACAGTGACAAATCAAATGGTTTAGGAAGCCTACCGTGATTGGTGCTTAAGCCGTACTCAGTGTTACGAATGGTTCACACTGTTCAAAAATGACCGGACGGAAGTTAAAGGTGACCCTCATTCAAATGCCCTTCGACGACACTTATGTCAGTAACGTCAAAGAAATCGTGTGTGCCAGTAGAAGACTGACTGTCGGAGAGGTTCCAGAAGAATGTAACATTTCAGTTGGATCATGTCATGAAATGCCGACCCTGCTTCTTGGAATGCATCGTGATGCCACCAAGACCGTCCTACGGCTCGTGAGTCAAGACCTCCGCCTCGCAATCCGTGAAGAACTTTTGTATTGCAAAAATGAGAACCAGATGTTGCTTAAGAGATTCATAATTGGTGATGAGAGGCGTGGTCTACGGTTATGATGTTGACATCGAGGTTCAGTATCCACAATCAGTCATATAGTTGGAACAGTATGGAAGAAAGGCTTATCCACACCTTAAACCTTTTTTAATCGGGACATGTTGTCCTTGTTCTTCCATTCTTATTACCCCCTTTTTGTTTTGTTCATATCGTATATTACCCTTCGCTTCCTGTAGCTTACACCTACGTTTTTAAGAATTTTGACCTTGCACCACTATAAATTATCAAACGATTTTTCCAGGCAACAAATCCTATGATAATAACTTGACTTTCTTCAGTCTTACTTCCATTATCATGCGCAACATCACGAATGCCTCTCTGGTGTCTTCATTTCCTAAAGTCAAACTGATCGTCATCTAAATAAACTTTTTAAATTTGTGTTAAGAACTGCTAAGGTCATCGGTCCCTACGCTTACACACTAGTTAATCGAACTGAAACTAATTTACGCTATGGGCAGCACTCACACCCATACCTGAGGTAGGACTCGAACTTCCGACTGCGGGAGGATCGCCATCTAACAGACCGTCAATTTTCTGTTCCATTATTCTGTATATCATTCTTGTCAGCCGCTTGGCTGCTTGACCTGTTAAGTTGATCGTGCGATAGCCCTCGCAACAGTTCGCTCTTGCTAACTACGTGGCTGATATTTTCTGAACGTATGATGCGATTTCACCTGTCTCACAGCTTTTGCACACCTACTTGAATCGTCGTTTGGTTCCCACTTCCCCCAACAACTCTGTAAATTCCAATTAAATGTTATCTATTTCTTCTGCCTTATCTGATCGCAAGACTTCCTAAGTTCTAATATAGCGTCTGCAATAAGTTCCACATCGAATTCCAGTTCTTCCTCAGTCACGATATCAGACAAGCACTCCGCGTCGTAAGGGTCTTCAACGTGCTCTTTCCACTTATCCGCTCTCTTTTCCGTACTTACAGTGAAATTTCCATTGCAGTTTAATGTTGACACCTTTGCTTTTACTTTCACCAAACGCTGTTTTGACTTCTCTGCTTGCTGGATCGTCATTGTGATGATTTAATTTTCGAGTTATTTCTTGAGCCACAACCCCTTGGCTGCGCTGTAATTCCTTCCTATTTCGTTCTCTGTCTTACCGTGAATATTTCTGTACTTCCTTCTTTCGTCGATTGATTGAAGTATTTCTACTGTAAAGTGAAGCAAGGTGCTTTCATTGTACCTATCTCCCAAACATCTGTGATTATTCTTTTGAGATATATCCAAACTTTTCAACTGAACTGGCCACGTGGTATTCATTACTGCAGTACATACACCTTTAAGGAAATTCGAATGCATCTACTCGTTTCTCAGCAAATCATTGCCCGACTTGGTTCCACACTAGTTCTTCTGTACGATTCGCTTATACTTCATTGTACTCTTCATCATTTCTAAATTGTGATATAAATGTATATCTGCTCCTGGATACATCTTAAAATCCAATGCGGCATTTTCGAAGCTCTGCTTGACCGTGATGTAATTCAGCTGAACTCTTCCATAGTCTCTGGGCTTTCTCCAAGTATACCTCCGCCTATCGCGATTTTTGAACACAGTATTCACTGCTATTCGTTAAAATTTAACGCAGAACTCAGTTACTTTTTCTCGTCTTTCATTCCTATTACCAAGGTCGTAGGATCACCAAATATTTTCTTCCACTACTTCTTCTACAACTACAATTCCAACTGACAAGACTATTGTTGAGACATGTCAACATACCTATGACTATTGTTATCAAAAAGTCTTGCTGCAAGTGCGCTGTCGGGTTTGTTATCTGTGGCCGAGGCGAAAGTGCTCCAGCGTTGAGTTATGTAGCCTCTGAGTCACGATTATACATTACGTGATGAAAAGTATTCGGGCACCGCCAAAAACATATGTTTTTCACATTAGGTGCATTGTGATGCCAGCTACTGTCAGGAACTCCATATCAGCGACCTCAGTAGTCATTAGACATCGTGAGAGAGCAGAATGGGGCGCTTCCCGGAACTCACGGTCTTCCACAGTGGTCAAGTAATTGAGCTGAAACGTCCCCTTAGAAAAATTGTACAAGACTGTGCTTAAACTGACACACAATATTTTTGGCGCAACGCAATCTTTCAGTAATCCCTACAAAAGAATGGCCCTGACTAACATTAACCTATATGCTTCACAAATCACTTACCTCACAAAAATCTGCGTTACTCGAACTACTGCAAAACAGTACGGAAGGCGCTAACTACTGATAGGCATAGTTAGCAAATGAAAGACTTTAATAGAGAACAAACAATGTATTTACCTTAATAGTCATAATGTATATAGCAGTTCATGACATCGATTCTTACAAATCTACTGTTTCTGATGGACACACCTCCAGATTATCCATTCTCAAAAATCCGCCATCTTACTTCCCCACATCCACCACTAGTGGCGGCTTGCCTCCAACTGCGCAACGCTACGCGCTGTTAACAGCCAACAGCCCAACACTACAATGGCAGAAAACAATGCAAACTAGCCACGGACTGCACATAGCACAACCAGTGATTTTCACACACAGCGCTACGTGGCGTTACCAATTAGAAAGCCTAAACAGCCTACTTACATAGCCCCCCATGCTCCCCACAAAAATTTTTACATATTGTTTTGGGTACTGGCCAATACACATTTGTTAAAAAAATTTTCACCATTATAATAACAAAGAAATCATATGCACACACTTAATGATACAATGTAGGTCAAAAGCTAAAATTTTCTCACAGTCCATAAAGACAGTGCTGACTCTTGACATGCAGACAAGTAATGGCCCACAACAGAGCAAAGCCACAGCAGAGTCAGTCGAACTTTTGAAGAATATTGGTAGGTAGGTCGTCACAGAGTAGACCCACTGTAGTCCTGCTAGAGATTATGGTATTGGTGGGCCACCAGAGGTGCAGACCCACTGTAGTACTTGTAGAAATAATGGTATTGGCGAGTCATCAAAGATGTAGACCCACTGTAGTCCTTGTAGAGATGGCTAGCAGCCATCCATTGCCACTGTGCAGGTGCACAATCAACATAGGAGAGTCTTGTGGACAATATAGCAAGTCCATGAACCACCACTTGTGCACTCACAATTTTTTTTTTTTTTTTTTTTGAGATGTACTTAGAACCAGCAATGCTGTTATCCAGTTCCGTGCTGAATTATTAACACACGTGCAAACACTATCAGTCCCTACTTCTCACATATTGTCCATGTACTATGACCAACAGAAATGTGTGCACTGAAAAGTAACTTAAAAGTTACTTAGTCCCCCATTCGGATCTCCGGGCTGAGACTACTCAGGAGGATGTCGTTATCAGGAGAAAGAAAACTGGCGTTCTACGGATCGGAGCGTGGAATGTCAGATCCCTTAATCGGGCAGGTAGGTTAGAAAATTTAAAAAGGGAAATGGATAGGTTAAAGTTACATATAGTGGGAATTAGTGAAGTTCGGTGGCAGGAGGAACAAGACTTCTGGTCAGGTGACTACAGGGTTATAAACACAAAATCAAATAGGGGTAATGCAGGAGTAGGTTTAATAATGAATAGGAAAATAGGAATGCGGGTAAGCTACTACAAACAGCATAGTGAACGCATTATTGTGGCCAAGATAGATACGAAGCCCACACCTACTACATTAGTACAAGTTTATATGCCAACTAGCTCTGCAGATGATGAAGAAATTGAAGAAATGTACGATGAAATAAAAGAAATTATTCAGATAGTGAAGGGAGACGAAAATTTAATAGTAATGGGTGACTGGAATTCGAGTGTAGGAAAAGGGAGAGAAGGAAACATAGTAGGTGAATATGGATTGGGGCTAAGAAATGAAAGAGGAAGCCGCCTAGTAGAATTTTGCACAGAGCAATACTTAATCATAGCTAACACTTGGTTTAAGAATCATGAAAGAAGGTTGTATACGTGGAAGAACCCTGGAGATTCTAAAAGGTATCAGATAGATTATATAATGGTAAGACAGAGATTTAGGAACCAGGTTTTAAGTTGTAAGACATTTCCAGGGGCAGATGTGGACTCTGACCACAATCTATTGGTTATGACCTGTAGATTAAAACTGAAGAAACTGCAAAAATGTGGGAAATTAAGGAGATGGGACCTGGATAAACTGAAAGAACCAGAGGTTGTACAGAGTTTCAGAGAGAGCATAAGGGAACAATTGACAGGAATAGGGGAAAGAAATACAGTAGAAGAAGAATGGGTAGCTCTGAGGGATGTAGTAGTGAAGGCAGCAGAGGATAAAGTAGGTACAAAGACGAGGGCTGCTAGAAATCCTTGGGTAACAGAAGAAATATTGAATTTAATTGATGAAAGGAGAAAATATAAAAATGCAGTAAATGAAGCAGGCAAAAAGGAATACAAACGTCTCAAAAATGAGATCGACAGGAAGTGCAAAATGGCTAAACAGGGATGG
Source organism: Schistocerca gregaria (assembly GCF_023897955.1). Taxonomy (NCBI): domain Eukaryota; kingdom Metazoa; phylum Arthropoda; class Insecta; order Orthoptera; family Acrididae; genus Schistocerca; species Schistocerca gregaria. Next base: position 149,159,965 of record NC_064925.1, read on the forward strand.
CTAGAGGACAAATGTAAAGATGTAGAGGCTTATCTCACTAGGGGTAAGATAGATACTGCCTACAGGAAAATTAAAGAGACCTTTGGAGAGAAGAGAACCACGTGTATGAATATGAAGAGCTCAGATGGCAGCCCAGTTCTAAGCAAAGAAGGGAAGGCAGAAAGGTGGAAGGAGTATATAGAAGGTTTATACAAGGGCGATGTACTTGAGGACAATATTATGGAAATGGAAGAGGATGTAGATGAAGACGAAATGGGAGATACGATACTGCGTGAAGAGTTTGACAGAGCACTGAAAGGCCTGAGTCGAAACAAGGCCCCCGGAGTAGATAACATTCCATTAGAACTACTGACGGCCTTGGGACAACCAGTCCTGACAAAACTCTACCAGCGGGTGAGCAAGATGTATGAGACAGGCGAAATACCCTCAGACTTCAAGAAGAATATAATAATTCCAATCCCAAAGAAAGCAGGTGCTGACAGATGTGCAAATTACCGAACTATCAGTTTAATAAGCCACGGCTGCAAAATAATAACGCGAATTCTTTACAGACGAATGGAAAAACTGGTAGATGCAGACCTCGGGGAGGATCAGTTTGGATTCCGTCGAAATGTTGGAACACGTGAGGCAATACTGACCTTACGACTTATCTTAGAAGAAAGATTAAGAAAAGGCAAACCTACGTTTCTAGCATTTGTAGACTTAGAGAAAGCTTTGACAATGTTGACTGGAATACTCTTTTTCAAATTTTAAAGGTGACAGGGGTAAAATACAGGGAGCGAAAGGCTATTTATAATTTGTACAGAAACCAGATGGCAGTCATAAGAGTCGAGGGGCATGAAAGGGAAGCAGTGGTTGGGAAAGGAGTGAGACAGGGTTGTAGCCTCTCCCCGATGTTATTCAATCTGTATATTGAGCAAGCAGTAAAGGAAACAAAAGAAAAATTTGGAGTAGGTATTAAAATTCATGGAGACGAAGTAAAAACTTTGAGGTTCGCCGATGACATTGTAATTCTGTCAGAGACAGCAAAGGACTTGGAAGAGCAGTTGAACGGAATGGACAGTGTCTTGAAAGGAGGATATAAGATGAACATTAACAAAAGCAAAACGAGGATAATGGAATGTAGTCAAATTAAATCGGGTGATGCTGAGGGAATTAGATTAGGAAATGAGACACTTAAAGTAGTAAAGGAGTTTTGCTATTTAGGAAGTAAAATAACTGATGATGGTCGAAGTAGAGAGGATATAAAATGTAGACTGGCAATGGCAAGGAAAGCGTTTCTGAAGAAGAGAAATTTGTTAACATCGAATATAGATTTATGTATCAGGAAGTCGTTTCTGAAAGTATTTGTTTGGAGTGTAGCCATGTATGGAAGTGAAACATGGACGATAACTAGTTTGGACAAAAAGATAATAGAAGCTTTCGAAATGTGGTGCTACAGAAGAATACTGAAGATAAGGTGGATAGATCACGTAACTAATGAGGAGGTATTGAATAGGATTGGGGAGAAGAGAAGTTTGTGGCACAACTTGACTAGAAGAAGGGATCGGTTGGTAGGACATGTTTTGAGGCATCAAGGGATCACAAATTTAGCATTGGAGGGCAGCGTGGAAGGTAAAAATCGTAGAGGGAGACCGAGAGATGAGTACACTAAGCAGATTCAGAAGGATGTAGGTTGCAGTAGGTACTGGGAGATGAAGCAGCTTGCACAGGATAGAGTAGCATGGAGAGCTGCATCAAACCAGTCTCAGGACTGAAGACAACAACAACAACAATTTGATTAACTGGTGTTAATTAAAATTTTATAACATAAGAATACAGTAACAAAGGTACAAAATATATCATGAAAACATAATAATACAGATAAAATTTGTAGTAATAGGAGCTTTACAAAGGAATAGAAATAAACATATACATCAGTGTTACAGGAATTACGACATAAGTAAATACATAAAAGAACAGAATAACTTTAGAAACATCAACTTCACACATGAGCATTAAAACAAAACAGAATAAATAATGTCTAAACATCTTTACAAAGTAAATAATATATTATCAGAATTCTACAACGTAACACTTATGAGATAAACACATAAAGACAAGAAGAACATAAATACCCATGGGTACACAAACACATAGTGGGATAACACAAGGAAAGGTCGGGGTTTGTTTTCAGTGTAACATTTGGTACTGCAGTCCAACCCAAAGCTTCATTCCATAGATCTTTCGTCTTACTTCAACATTTGTTTCCACCAAAAAAAATCCCTATCCAAGCATACTTTCTGTATTTATATGTTCACATATTTCTTACCTCATTATTTATTTTCCATTAACTTACCTTATCATTTATTTCCAAGAAAATCCTGCCTATACCTGCTTTCTATACGTTTTTGTATAAATTCTCAATGCATTTCTTGCAAATCATCGCAACTCATTCTCTTATATAGTCTACCCCTCTAAAGCTAACTTAAATCTACTCAGCTCAGATGCCAAACTAAGGGACGAGGCAATGCAGCAGCACAAAACAATTAATACAAACAGCAATGAAAAGAAACAGAAATTGTCAAAGCAAGCGGCAAAAAAATATAAATTAGCAAAGCAATTGCAATATTACAACTATTATAAGGCAATGTGCAGCAAAGAAGAAAAATATATCAGTAGTAAAACTGGCTTAACAGAGTAATACAAAGTGAAATTCAGTAGCACTGTGCCTGGCAAACAGCAGCAGCAAATGCAAAAACTTATACCTAAATATGACACTGCTCAAGCAGAAAAAATATTACACTAAAGACAACAATGGAGTTAAGGGAAATGTCTATTCACATCTTAATGTCTATGTAATTAAAGTCGTGCAGCACAACTTATTCTACGAAAAATATTACCAAGTAGCTGAAAAGAAAATTATGTATGCAAGTCCTGTGAAGGGAAATGTCTTTTTGTGCTACTTATTTTTTTTTTTGGAAGTAGATCATAAAGTTATTATTTATATTAGTACATCTATTAAATTTTATTTTAAATAATGCTGCAGTGCAGCTAGAAACTAGATATTAAACAAAGTGAGCAATGTCGGAACTAGAAAGACAATGGATGTAAAATGTTTCTCATCATTTCATTAGGCATTTTAGTAAATATCATAAATTAAGAGCTTCACAATATAATCTTATGTTTTCAAGTTTGAGCGTGTCGTATCTGTGATGCTTTCTACAAAGAAATTCAATAGCGAGGATAATGGCCTCTTTTTTTCCACCTATGCCTCTGAAAGGAACACACTAATGGCTTTTTTTTTCAGGCGACTGTCGTTCAGCTGAGTGCCCACAACGTATTACGTGAAGGTGGTCACTAAACTCTCTTAGCGAAATATTTACGACACCAGTTTGCACTACAGTGACAGTCTCAATTAAAAAATTTCACAGGTCGAGAATTTGCGTTAGAAATGTGTAGAAACAAAATCCTAGAAATGTAACAGTGTCAAAAAAATTTTCGCCGGCTTTGTGATACATTCACGCATATACACACATTTCATAACTCTTAAAGTACGATTCTTGGTTTCCAACATCCTTTTTCACAAACCATAGTCCCTAACCACTACTCTTTATTCCTTACCTTATTACACATATAGATATTCGTCAACACTTCTTCGATATTTCATCATAATAAATACATATCATAATAAAAATTCCTCAACAGCATAATACACATCGTCGCCGTAATAATAGCATCATAACACCTCAGTCAAACCTCAAAAACGTCGTAGGTTTTTGCAATAATTTCAAAACCTAAAAAAATATTCTCTGCTCATTTAAATAGTGTCATCTACCTCAAATGTACTTTAAAAAATCGCTCCCATACCAAATACATCATTCAAAGCTCTCATACTATCACAATGGTTCCAAAAATATGAAAAGTTCAAAGAGTACAGACAAAATACAGCTTCATAAGTGTGAAGTTATCCAACTGTGTAAATGTGTAAACATGTGTCACTGTTGTACTAATAAAAAATGTTTATCTCTCAGTTAAATGATCAGATAGCTGTGTAATTTATGTGTTAGAAAAATATGGTACCGATGTGTAAAGTGATATAAGCAAATACCATATTAGCTAGGGCTCCTTGTGTTTGCCACACACTTGGTAAACAAAGTAAGCGTGTACCCCCCTGAGGATTAAATAACAAAGCGAATGAGGAAAGCCAATTGCTTCCTGAGCCAGGACCAGTCTGCTAGCTGACCACGACACGTAAACTGGTGCTACAGCGTATGTAGGGAGGTACAACTTCAGCATTTATCCGTGTCACTAAACCCGATAGGATATAAAAGCACTTTGAAGGAAATCAAATTGTTGACAGCCCTGTACCAGGAGCAGGCCGCAGCCATTGATAGAAACGGGACGCTGACGTTGGTCCATTTAATAGTTAAACAGGATTGGGTCATGGAATCCCTTCCCAGAGGGTCAAAAGAACTTGGTAGTGAGTACCGTACGCTGCAACATGTCTACCCCCAAACAGCTGAGGCCTACATAGAATACTTGTATGTGCCTCAGCTTAACATCAATAGGGGATCAAGATGCGCTGGACGCCCTAAGGTGAACAGTCTAGACGTAAATGTATATAAGTCCTAAGCAATCGTCAAAATAGAGCGCCGAACATGCAAGACAGACGCATTCCCATTAATGTCAGAGCCGGCAGGGATGACCGAGCGGGTCGAGGCGCTACAGTCTGGAACCACGCTACCGCTACGGTCGCAGGTTCGAATCCTGCCTCGGGCATGGATGTGTGTGATGTCCTTAGGTTAGTTAGGTTTAAGTAGTTCTAAGAAGTTAAGTCCCATAGTGATCAGAGCTATTTGAACTAATTTGAACCTTAATGTCAGAAAGGCGCAAGGGAACGTGTTATCGTCACTATCTAGTATTACAGCCTTCCATAAAAAGTGACCAGACAGCTGCTTCAATTCGTAAACGATCTCAGAGGAAAGCGGGAAAAGTTGTGCGATGTAATAAGCCTTGCACGACACATCCAAAATTCATACCCTTTGAGGGTGGGTAAGAGAGTGTCATTCATGTTGTAATGGTGCCTCTCAATCTTGTCAGCAACCGATTTCCAATTAAGAGTCGCCATTTGGAGCGGACAACGAGCAATAACAACTGGCAGTGACGTTTGGCGATTTATAGTAGTCGCGCACGTGATTGCTGTTCCATAGAAACCCTGAAAATTAAGGAGTTTATTTTTGCCCTCACTAAGTCGTGATCCCGAGACACGGCAATAAACATCGGTGATCGTCTTCAGCAGAGTTGACGGAATAAAACTGACACATCATCACCGTACGCACGAACAGCAAGGGTCCTTCCAAAGAGCGTCTCACCCTATAGCTGAGGGGCAACCTTTCGAAGCAGTGGCTCCAGGGATAAAACTAACAAAGACATCTAGAGCGGATTCCACTGTGGCACTCCCCGACGAATGGGAATCAGGGGCGTCAGTTGCCTATTCAGAGCTACCGAAGGTGCAATTCTTGTGACCATATTCGATGACAATCTACACGCCTCAACGGTTAACCCGATCTCCAAAATCCGAAACAAAAGGTCATGATTTACAAGATCGAATGTCTTATTAAAATCACGAAACCACATCACGTATTCGACCACAGAGGTGAAAACAGACGACCATGGAGACAACTGTGATACTCGCCGACAACAGCTGCCAGCAAGACAGGTATGCTGCGATTTATCGCTCTCGCCACTGTCTTATAATCAAAATTCAGTGACATACTGGGACGAATATTATCAAAAGCATATGACCGGGATGTTTAGATATCAATACAAATGATTCAAATGGCTCCACTATGGGACTTAACATCTGAGGTCATCAGCCCCTAGAACTTAGAGCTACTTATCCTAACTAACCTAAGAACATCAAACAAATCCATACACGAGGCAGGATTCGAACTTACGAACGTAGCGGTCGCACGGTTCCAGACTGAAGCGCCTACAACCGCTCGGCCACAGCGGCCGGAATTTATCAATACAATTTTCCCCACCTTGACTAGAGCCTGCACGACTGTTCACCTGTTCACATTGTTCATCAGTGACGTAGGCGGGCGAGGTGGCGCAGTGGTTAGCACATTGGACTCACATTCGGTAGGACGACGGTTCAAACCCGCATCCAGCCGTCCCGATTTATTTTTTCCGAGCTTTCCCTAAATCGCTTCAAGAAAATGCCGGGATGGTATCTTTGGAATGGCACGGCCGTATTCCTTCCCCTCCGTCAATAATCCGATGGGAATGATGACCTCGCTGTTTGGTCCCCTTCCCTCCTCCCCCCCCCCCCAAATCAAGCAACCACACAACAGAGACGTAAATTTGACCCCAAAAAGAAGACAAAAGTGCACATGAAATTCCTATGGGAGCTCTTCTATACCTCACAAACTGTGAGAAGGAAAAGTAACTGTAGGATTATGTACATCAGTGAAAGATGGCCATGAATTAGCTGATCTGCTCAGGCGTGAGTGGCGTACTAAGGGTCTCAGTAGCCATCTCGAAGGGTAAGTCACTAGGTGCATTCCAGTCGTAAAATTACACATAGCACGGATGTAAGGCTTGAAGTACGTCAGCTTGCGCTGTTACCTGACGGCCGACAGCTTCTGTAAGAGATGGACTGCAAGAGCCGTGACGCCTAATTTGATGTTGAAAGAAATGGTGTAACGAGGCCAATTCCTCCGCCACTAGTGATCGTGGTTTCGATCGTACCCGAATCCTTTCAATTTGCCGGCATTTCGATTGCAAAACTTTGCTTTTGTACAACGTACATCTACAACACACATGGGGAAGGGTGGTGGGGGGGGGGGGGAGGGGGCGGTGCACACCATAATACAAGTCGCGCAAGAGAGAATAAATAAATTCATGAGTTCTCAGAGAATCCCTCACCCAGCAGCACAATAAGAAATCAGAGTTTGTCGGAGCTTCGGTTTAGGCAGGACAGCCCACCTTTCCAGATTGGTAGAGTATCTTCCAGGGTATTTTGTATCACCTCGTCGAGAATTTCCAAGTGAGCAACGTTTAAAATCCATCGTTTCACCGGCTGTCGAACAAGTTGGAGAGTGACGGCCAAAGTACAGTGATCAGAAAAGCTAGTAAGGATAACGTCGACTGCGAGAATGAGCTCGCACATCCAATACGATAAATAGAATAGGTCAATCTTGCTACTGAAAGTCACAGTAAAATGCGCAAATTTAAACAACTTTGGATATTTACACACCTTGGTACCTTTCAAGTGCATCGACCATGTCATCTCGTTGAAATCATTACAATATTTAAAATACGGAGACTAATCATCACGATGCAGAGCATAGTTGAAATCACTACCCAACAACAGACCTAAGGACTCCCAAGATATTGCTATACCCTACACTGGCTGTTGGCTACTGCACGGGCTGTCCAGCTACTTGGCAGACCACACTCTAGCCGAACTTTTGTCTCGGCTGCTGGCCACCGGTTTACTGGCTGGCCTCCTCCACCTGTAGCCCATGCTGACCTACCATACTGCTCCCAATACAATTCACGACTGCTCTCCATACTAGGAGTGATGCCATCCAGTGACTGGTTCTCACTATCCACTGCAGCTTGTAGTGGGGGCCCAAGCTGCATGGCCACGTCTCCCCACCCCAATGAAGGACATCTCTAGGTCAAGCCTGCTTCCACCTACACGCTAGACCATCGCTCAAGGGCTTATCACCAGCGACACTCCACAGGTTCGCCAATCTCTCCAACTTAGTCCTGGCACTGTCCTCCAGGAGTTGTTGACAATTCTAATTGGGACACACCCAGCCCCAGCCTGACACTACGGACATCCCCAAACATCATGCCAATCATTTCCTGATGCTTCTATGGCAGTGGCGTTGCTGGCCACAGACGATGTCGATGTGACTCGGATCACCTCCTCTTTGCCACAACACCTCAGCTAGACACGGGCAACACTGCTGCAGCCCAAAGCATCACCGAACTGTATCCTCTAGCTAAACTATGAGCGTCATAACAGCGCTGACATGGCCGGCTGGGGGGGAAGGAATTTCACATTCACAGGTCAACAGTCTAGACTGCTGATAGTAAAAAATTACTTCCTCATAAATTATAGTGAAAACTATAGCAAGTTGGCTATTCCTCAGCATGCTGCCTACTTCGTCCTCAACGATCATCTAAAGTTGATATAAAATCTCATAATGCCATTATATATTTTGAAAAATCTCATGTTTGCTTACGAATTTACATTTTCATAATTTAAAAGGGTAATGCGATATTAGTGGGATATTTGCATACTAATAAATGTGTCAGGAGGGTAATTGACAAAAATAATCTTTCGTTGAAAGACTCTTATTTATTTCATTAAAGCATTTGTCATCAAATTCATGAGGAAGAGAAAATGAGATTGCTGATACACTCTACATGTATGAACGTCCTGATTGTAGATTGTTATGGATGGCAGCGTTACTTTACTGACAAAATTTCACCCGCTTATTGAAATCTCGATCTCAGACTCAAATTAAGCCCCACAGATTCTCGCCGAAAACTACAGTGACTTGAAGTTTGGTGACTGAGTAAATCGATCAGATGTTCAACACATGAACATTGCACCTGAGAAGGGCAGTCGTATGAGGTTCCGCGAGCATGCAATACAACGACCAAGCCCGCCAGTCTTCTCTTCATTTTCTTTTTCTTCTTCCTTTCTCCCGGGCTAAACCCTGTTTCCTTCAATACAACTCTGAGATTGTCGCTGTATCCTTTCCTTGGACGGCTAATATTTCCTTTACCAGATGGTGATTTCCACACTCTTACTTTCATCCATTCTGTCTATGTGTTCCTTCCATTCATGTACCCCTTCATTAATGGAGTCCACTTTACATCCTTTTCTAATGCTTACACTTCTCTCTTCATCTATCGGTGCATTCCCTGTAATCTATCCTTTCATTTCCGTGGCTTCTTCCTTTTTGGTGTCTCCGGTCTTGTCTCAGCTTTGCATGTCATACTTTGTTTCGCCATTGCTTTGTTTCTTCTTGTCAATGCTTGTTTTTACAAATACTGTCATTTAAACACCCTGTCACTTTGATTGCTGTTGCTCTTTGTTCTACAACTTCGTTTTCGACATTTTCGCTACTGGACAGTTTGGTAGCAAGATCTTTAAATGTCATTACCTGTTGTTGGCTGCCACGTTAAATATATGTAAACATTTCTGCATACATATCTTCACTGTTTGTCAGCAAAACTTTTTATATCTTCATTCCCCATTCTATTACAACTGACAATCAATACCTTCTTTATCACCTCGTGACTACCTTTAAATGGACGGTTCAAAGAATCACCTTGTCTAATACCACTATTAACTGATATGCAGCTAGTTAATCTGGTACCAATATTCGCCTGGAAATAGTTGTTGGAAGGAATATCTTCAGTTTTTTTCTCCTACTGTAGAACTGGATTAAGACATATGTTAACTGAATCCTATCGAAAGCCTTTCGCCAATCAATAAAAACAAAGGTAAGCTGGTGTGTTGTATTCAATGGGATTCTCTACAACCACTCTAAGAATGAATACTGCACCTGTGCATGACCTACCGGATTTAAAACTACACTGCTCTTCTTCAAGTGTTGTAATCCTATTAATTTTATTTTCTATTTTCTCTCTTATGAGTCTAAGAACACTATAGATCTATCCCTCTGTAGTTGGATAGGTGTTTCTTATCTCTTTTGTTCCACATGTGAATTGTAATACTAATTCTCCATTCGTCTGGAATTTTACCAGCTGCCTCAGGGCTTATTGAGTCAGCTCAGCATAGCCCTGAGGAACGACAATTGCAAGAGTGGCCGAAACGTCGGACAATTTTATAAACTGTCAATGTGGTCAACATCCTACAAGAATATTACTGAAAGTAACTGAGGCCGTCGCGCCCGACCGTTCAACGGCCATGAAACGCAATAACTTGAGAATGAAATGAGATATCCCTCTGCTCTCAAATTTACATAAAATTTCGATATCTTGTCTAAATTTCATTTGCTGCAATGCATGAGTCAAAATCACTCACAGGCGAATTTTATGCAGGGCGTTTTTACCTCCACAAACTCTTAAAATTTCGCATTCTGTTTTTGTCATGTTCGAAGAAATGTCGGGATTGCCGCCGATCTTCGTAATCTTCGCTCGATGATAATTCAACTGGACACTGGCTAGTCATCTTCAGGTGAACCACCGAAGACTGACGAAGATGACGCTGACACTGACGCTGAAAATACGAGCCTATCCTTGGCTCGAGATGGTGCAGTTTGGACAAAATTTGTCATTCCTGCGGTTCCTCTGGGAGAGAGAACATATCTTATCACTCTTGTTGATTTGTCCTCGCTGATGTAGCCTTAAACAGAGAAAGACACACTCTAATGGGGGATTAGTAAAAACTTAATCCCTCAGCAGGTCAGGCCAAAGCGTGGTTGGCCTGTGATGAGGTTGTTGGCCCAGTCCACGGACGAGCCGGTTGCGGGAGTGGCCCGCTTTCTCGTAGAACGTCCTGGCGATGGAGCGAAACCTGTCTCTTAGAGGCAGGATCCCGGTGTCCTCGTGGAGTTGGCACGTCGAGAAGCGCCTCTGAAGATGCATACAAGTCTTCAGGGCACGGTTCTGTATCCGCTACAGAGCCACAATGTGAGCATCTGCGGCTCTCCCGCAGACCACGGCCGCATACTCTAACAAGTGGGCCGATAATATGTTCTCCGCTCTGCCGTATATAGCGTGGTGATAGAATTGCCACGCATGCGTCAGAGTCACGGTGACACAATGACTACAATGCCCTCTGGCACCACCCTCTCTGGTGGAACTGCAAGTACCAGCCGTCTTCGGCGTTCCCGCTCGCCGCAGTCATAGGCGTATTTTGGCGGCTTCTTCTGAAGCAAATCTCGGAGATGACGGAATTCCAGGCATTATCCTGTTGGTAGTCGCTGTCACAGCTCATTAGATTTTCTGCGGTGGCTATTTCAACGGATTCTTTCATAATAAAGTCCCAAAAAGATGTTTTGTCGTACTCTACTGAATGTCCGTGGTAGATACAATGTTTCGCATTTGCGAACTTGCTGGGTTGCAGAAGGGGAATGCAATGTTTTTGTTGTGTGCAACCGTGCACCTGTGTGTTGTTTGTACTATATAGGCCATACCACACTGGCTAGATATTGTGTAAATTACCGCCTTCTGCAATAACAAGTTATCCTTCACTGATCCCAGTAAGTCCGAAACCTTTGATGGTGAGCGAAAAATCATTTTCGCCTGAAAATTGCAAAGTATCCTTGCTATTTCGAAGGAAATATTTCCAACAAAGGGAAGAAAAGCTAGGGACTTTGCTAGTGCGTTTCCTCTTTATCCACTTCCATGTTCTTGGTTTTAGCTGAGAATTCCCTGTTACTTTCCCAGGTCGATTATCCATTGTCTCTGAAAAATGGTTCAAATGGCTCTGAGCACTATGGGACTTAACTTCTGAGGTCATCAATCCCCTAGAACTTAGAACTGCTTAAACCTAACTAACCTAAGGGCATCACACACATCCATGCCCGTGGCAGGATTCGAATCTGTGACCGTAGCGGTCGCGCGGTTCCTGACTGTAGCGCCTAGAACCGCTCGGCCACCCAGGCCGGCATTGTCTCTGAACACTGTCCTTAGATGTGCAAGCTCTTTAGGTAAACTATCTGCATCCGACACATTATGGGCCCTGTGTACGAGGGTTTTAAGCACAGTCAAAGAGTGCAAGTACAAATCAGTGTGAGTGGTCTTACGGTTAACAGAATGTCCCAGAAAGCGGTTACTCTTCCGTCTCACCAAAACATCCAGAAACGGGACACAACCATCTTTCCCTGACTCCATAGTACATCTAATGTTGTCATGAATGGAGTTCAGATGGTGTACAAACTCCATGAACTTACCTTCTCCCTTGGACCATACTATCAAAGTATCATCCACACACCTCCAAAAGACGATTGGTTTAAGACCCGCTGATTCAAGTGCTCTTTCCTCAACATTCTCCATAAAATTTTTCACTTAATTTGATGCAGCGCAGTACGTATGAAGGATAACCAAAAGAAATTCAGTTCTTTACCGAGGGAAGATATCAGACTGTAAGGTGTGCAGAAATCAATTATTTTTAATAGTTTTCTAATAATCACATGAGAAATACTTCATATCTACCGGAATGATGTCTCTCAGCGCAGGCACCATCATTTGGTGCGCAATACGGCTGTAACAAAAGCCGCCTCAGCACTGAATATTAAGAGCGCGTCTGCAGCAGCGAAAGGGATAATAGTTTGAGGGTTTTTATGGAAATATACACATTTAATTGAGTCTACTGCCAACTCCTTAATGTATCCACTGTAACCGTGTAGGCAGGTCGCATCCGGCCTGTAGCAGGAGACGAATACGATGATTATAATTTTAACATAATGTTAATTATGTGATCACATCACCCACCTGAAGAAGACGCCCCTAATGGCACTGGAACTCGGTCAATACTTATGTTGAGTAGACTTTGTACAGAGTGTTTAGCAGAGGTGGGCCAATACAGATTGGTGCGGAGACTGTAGGCAAGCTGGACAGGAGTAGAAATGATCAGCGAACACACATTAATACAACAAACAGAAGATTTACTTCACTTGTATTTCTCCAAGCGTATGAGGACTCAGTAGAAATAATGCAATAGGAATTAACAGTTCAGCTCATACAATATCACATAGAATGACACTCACTGTACTAAGATAAGTAGGTAGAGTGGCTGCCACCGGCCGTCCTGTATTGTGCCAACAGGAGGACCACTCGTAATCCAGAGCCACTGGAGGCATGGCAGCGTCTAAAAAAAACTTCTGACTATGTCGCCAACTTTGTGACGCCCATAGGGTGGTATCGGTACATGATACCATAGCTTATTACTATAAACTTTGAGCAACCGTTTGTCTGCCACTTGAAACCGACTGTTGTTGTCAGCCATGTCTAAAATTACGATACTTATCTCTATATTATTTCTACAAAACTGTCTATAAGCGTAATATGCTCCTAACTAATACACCGAAATATGGCAGATTAGTTTTCGATTTGCAAGATGTATGCTTTCAAATACGCTAACCATTAAACAGAATAAAATAAAACTGTAAAACCACGCAAAGGTTATATCCTTCCTCAAATCTCAAAGATGTGTACCAATGTCCTCCAGTCCTCCAGTCCTTGAGTGGTAATACTCATGTAGCCCACTGTATACATTTGCTATGCCCAATGCGACGAGATCACCAGATCACTAAAGGTGTTGTGCCAAAAAACAGCAGTGATTCATGGCATGTAATACTGGAATTACATTCACTCAATTACGTTTATTTTCATTTCACAATGATACCTTTATTTATATGTCATGAAGTCTTCTACATTTGTTCAATTTTAAATTAAAAGTGTAAGTTATAGGTCTCCTGATAATCCCTGCTACCTTTCTTGTAAGTAAAAGAAGACGAGCTGGCGAATGGGAAAACAAAAGCACACATGCAATGTTATATCATTCCAAATACGAGTCTCTCAAGCAATATTAAAAGCGCAGGTACAATTTTTCTGCGTTATTGGGCCGTTTTATGTTGTGCTCTCAAATTTCTCCTTCAAAATTTGACGTTTGACCACTCTGACGAATTTCTCTTTCTAATTGTTAATACCATAAAAGAACCGAAGAATTGAAGCATCGCATTATTAAGATATCTGAAGAGGAATATACTCAGGCATTATCACCCAGAAGATTTTACATACAATTTCAACGGCAACACAAGTCTGCAGAAGTGTTATTCAACAAATAACAAGTGTTTGTTGTAAGGTTAGGAGATACTATAAATGAGTCACAATTTAAGATATTAGAAAGTGTTTAGCACATTTGGCAGTGATATACTTAAGCTCAGCTAATAAAGCGTGAAAATAACCAAGAGACACGGAGGGATGACTGTGAGAGATGCTCCGTTATCCGGTGACACAGTCTACAAGACATGAAGCTACATTTTTCTTTCTCCCCTTAATTCGTTCCGTTTTTTCTTCTACCCTTTTCCCCCTGTCTCTCTTGTCTGAAGGAGAGGCACACCAGGAAGCAATTCTAGGACTCGTCCTGACGAACACCGGTAATAAGATCAGGCGGCCGGGAGCAGGCGTACCAACTGCGCAGCGCGCAATATTCCCGGCCGACGCGGCATCGCTCACCCTCGCGCCCAGGGGCGTCGGCCATCCGTCAGGGTGGCAGCTGCTGGGGCGACGGGCGGCGGCTAGACGGATGGGCCAGGTTAATGCGGTCTCGCTAAAACCCTCCGCTCCACTAAAACCCGACTGGTAATAAAACTCACCCCCACCCCTCCCCGCCGGGCTCCTCTGGAGACGCTGCGGGATTGGACGGCCAAAGCGGTGCCTCCTCCTTGCCAGCTGAGACGCTTAAGCCCAGAGCACTACCAGGGCAGTCTGAATGCCGAGGGTGGGTTCGTCCTTCATTTCCTCTACCTGATTTCATGACGAGACGAAAACACTTGACAATCAGTTACTGTAATTATCAAAAAATGTATTATTGTGACAGAACAATTACTTTGTAAATATAAATTGAAAACAAAAGCTCCCGTCCGTCTGTATATGCAAGCTTATCTGAGGAACTCCTGTAGAGACTTTGATCTGCTTTTGACTAATAGTCGAAACAATTCACGAGGAAGATTTTGCTGTGTAACGTATAAATATTTAGTTCAAATTGTGTGTATCGTGATGAGTTAAAGTTAAGTTGTAAAACCGATGTTCAAAATGTTGAAATATGTGTGTAATCTTATGGGACTTAACTGATAAGGTCATCAGTCCCTAAGCTTACACACGACTTAACCTAAATTATCCTAAGAACAAACACATACACACACACACCGATGCCTGAGGGAGGACTCGAACCTCCGCCGGTACCAGCCGTACAGTCCATGACTGCAGCGCCTAAGACCGCTCGACTAATCCCACGCTGAAACGCGATGCATTGCCACCTAATGAATACATGCACAACTCGGAAAAGCTGCAGTGAGTGCCTCGAGTTTGCAGCAAGGTGATCCCAGTTATACTCTGGCGTTGTGTTATTGCGGTAGCATGTCTGATGGGGGAACGGAATGTTCTGGATCGAATCCTGGCCGCGACACTTTTTATCACTCTTTCTTTTCACCTAGCATTCACCTATTCCATGCCGAGATACTCATTTCGAAATATGACAACAATCTGAAATGCCTGTTTCTCGTTCCCTCAGATTATCAGTCGAAATTCTAACTAACAATTCACTGCAAAATCTTCGAACCATGGGCAGTGAGCTACTAAGCTCTTAATAAATATAACCAATAACTAAACGATAAACATCTCATCAACAAGCTCTGAGACTTAATGTTTTAAATGGCTCAATATCATAACATACAGTTTCCCTGCAGTTGTTTCAGATTACCTACAGAGCAAAAAGACATACTAACTAAAATTTTGAGTCTACAATGAAATGAATACCACTAGCTGCATACAGTCGTTGATATAAGTCAACGGGGACAGGTGAAAATGTCTGCCCCGAAAGTGGGATCTCCTGCTTACATGGCAGATGCTCTATCCATCTGAGCCACCGAGGACACAGAGGATAGTGTGACTGCAGGGGCTTATTTCTGGCACGCCTCCCGTGAGACCCACAATCCCAACTTTTTGTCCCGCACTATATTCATAGTGCCACTGCCCATTATACTCATTACTCGCGGCTTTTGCCGATTCCCGTAAGAGTTATGGCACTGTTTGTGCATCCGCACAGAAGAAGATTGTCAAATGACCGGTTAGCCTTAACTATTTATATGACGATGGAGTCGGCAAAAAGCCGCGAGAAACAAATATAATGGACAGGGCACTATGAATGTAGTACGGAACAAAAAGTTGAGAATGTGGGTCTCACGGGAGGCGTGCCAGAGTTGTCCCTGCAGTCGCACTATCCTTTGTGTCCTCGGTGGCTCAGATAGATTGAGTATCTGCCATGTAAGCAGGAGATTCCGGGTTCAAGTCCCGGCCGGGGCACACATTTTCAACTGTCCCCTTTGACTTAAAACGACGCTTGTATACAGCTAGGGGTATTTATTACATTGTAATATCATTCAAACGCGATGTGTGGTCACACCATCTTCATATACAAAATATAAGGTGTTTTATTTTTGACGCTACATCTGAAATGTTTTCCGAAAACAAATTCTACAACTTTAGCAATTTTGTTTCGTGTACACAAAGTAGATTCTTTCAGAAGCGCAGCTGATGACTCAACTTTCAGCTTTCTGCATTACTTGAATTATACCTAAATGGCGACACAATTTCTAGTGTGGTACAGCGAAGAAGTCTTCCACAAATACTTCACAACAAAGAACTGGTGAATCGCAGCAGTGGACCGTCGTGCGTACTAGCTTCACTAGAGGAGAGATGTAATACTAGCTAAGCGTGTACATAATGCGTGTTTTTCTTTTCTTTTATTTATGCCACCTGAGCCAACCTAATACGTATTGGATCACTCTCTCTCTCTCTCTCTCTCTCTCTCTCTCTCTCTCTCTCTCTCTCTCTCACACACACACACACACCCATGATTCGCGAGCAATATTTACACTGACTATGTGCTCCTGTGACGGGTATGAGATATCTGTCGAAAAGCCAATTCAATATGGAACACACAACATTCAGCCCACCAGACAACATTACTGTCGCTGCTTACATCACATAAGTTATGTGAAAGTGACAATATTCATTTACTTAATCTTGTTTTTTAAGATTTGTTCACAACATTAAGCAGTAGCCCCTCAAACAAACTATGTTTCACCACTCAAGTGTCTGGCTGTAGATACTTAATGCTTTCCATTCGAAACCGGCCTGTGTTGACAGCAGGCTTACTCACTGATCAGCTGGAACGTTATGACCGTCTGCCTATTAGCTACTATATCCTTCTATGCACGGATAATAGCTGCGACTCGTATTGGCAAGGAAGAAATGAGACCTTGGCAGGTCACTGGAGGGAGCTGGCATCACATTTACACTCACAATTCAGCAAATTCCCGTGTATTCCGGGAAAGGGGCGATGAGCTCTGACGCCACGTTCAATCACATCCCAGATGTGTTCAATCAGGTTGAGCCTTGGCTGGTTGGGAGGCCAGCGTATCAACTTGAATTCGCCACTGTGTTTCTCGAACAATTCCATCACACTCCTGGCCGTGCAGTATGGCACATTATCTTGTTGAAGAATGCCACTGCCGTCGGGAAACATGAGCGTCATGAAAGGATGTAGGTGGTCTGCAATCAATGTACGCTAGTCCTTTACCGTCACTGTTCCTTGAACGAGCTCCACTAGGAGCCATCGATTCCAAGGTGAATGCTCCGCAGAGTTTAATGTGTCAAGGAGCTGTTTCCCGGAAAACGAAGAATTCGCTCTACCCCCCCCCCCCCCCCCCCCCCAACCGCCGGCATGATGAAGAACGTATCGGGATTCAGACGAGCGTGCAGTGCTATGCCACTGCGCCAACGTCTAGTGCCGACGGTCACGTGACGACTTCAGTCAGAGTCGCCAGTCTCGTGATGATATCATTGGCACATTCATGGTCGTCAGCTGCAGAGGCCCATTGTTAGGACTGTTCGGTTCACTGTGGCTTCAGGCACTTTTTGCACTCCGACTACGTTTTACATCTGTAATTAGGGGTGGCCACCCAACACCACGACATCTGGGAATAGTTTCACCCTGGTTTCGCCGTGCGATGAAGCCGGTCACAGAAGCAGTTTTCGAACTCCCGACACGTCCTGCAGGTTTCGAAATGCTCTTCCTGAGCCTTTAGTCTGCTCTCGGTGAAACTCAGAGAGATATCACTCCTTCCCCGTTCTACACACAGACAGCACGCTCCCTGATACTACAAGCACTTTGCATGTGTCTCACTAGCAGCCATTCCTCAACAGGTGACGCTCTTATCGCCTGGACGGGTTTATATCGATAGTTGTTCATTGGTCATAATGTTCTGGGTGCTCAGTGTTGCCTTGGAAGTTGCTACTCAGAAAAAGACTGCGACAAGCGCAACAACACAGAGTAGTTCAGCCACTGGACAAAACAAAGTGAACACCCGTAAAAAGATATTACATCCTCACATTTAGGCTTTTGGTCCTCCTTTTCTCTGTATTGCTGCTTACAGATGATGTGGAATGGAGTATAGAGGTAAGGCATGCGTAATTGCCAAATACATTCAACGAACAAAATGTTAGAGAGCCCCTTAAAAGAGAACACTGGGAAACTTTGATGTCCTATTGATTATGCGGAAACGGTACCTGGTGGAAGCGTAACCCTCCCCTACTGACATACGTCTTGGCAGTGAGGGTAAATGTGCTAGTCGGTTGTATGGCATCAGCGAGTGAGGTGAATCGATATGAATGCTTAACGGGGTTGCTAAAAGGAGCTATAGAGTCACGACGTGCCCTTACCTACACAGGCATGTAGTACATTGCTTGTAAAAAGACGATAACCGACAGAGACCAGAGACGAGTGTCACACCTCGTCGATGAGAGTTGGTTTTAAGCATAGTCGTATTTGATACCAATGAAAGCAGTTCCATTTCAACCAGTTTGCGAGAGAACATTGAAAACCACATTTCAAGTCGCTACGTCTCAAAAGGCCTTCGCTCATAGGGAAATAAAACTGCACCTCTTCAATACGTCAGGCAACACAAGAATTGGGCAGTAGTTGGCTGGCTGCTTATTGTGTTCCCCGACCAGTCACCAGTTTGTCATGTTTGAAATGATGTAAGGCGTCGTGTGCAACAACGTCCCAGTGAGTAGTTCTATCCTAACATCTGTGTGTGGAGAGTGTAGTTCCTGTCAGAGGTGTCTATGTGAATTTTGAGGGTGTGACCTGGGTCCATACGGACATCAGCCATGTTGTTTATTTAAACGTTCTTGGTGTTGTTCTTTCTTGCATATCTTCATGATGAGAATGTTTTGGACCCTACAGTCTTCCAAGGTGACGGAGAGCTGAACGCATACATCCTGAGCCGTGGCGGCACTGGTGCGAGTTGTGTCTCTGACATGAGTACGATTGATTTCCTAGTACAGAGGTTTGTCTTTCGGCTTGGACCGGCTCTAGATATAAGGGAGTTCCGACCGCGAGTAGGAGAGAGGACACAACGCTCGGAAACGTTAAGTGCAGGTGCGCGAGTTGGTTGGTTCATTGGCTGACAGAAGCGAAGACGCCGTGCCTGAGGTCGGACGGCGGTTGTCACTTGGTTGTACTAGAACCGGCGGTAGTTGGCCGGCTCTGTGCATTCTCCGGGGACCTCGTGAGCTGTGGATGTGCACGCTTCCTTGGAGGGACACGCTCTTAAGGTCTTGCGAGGTAATGGTTTGACACCTTCGTAAAATCGCCCCAGCATCAAGACACCAAGTTAAGTGCGCTATTTACTAAAGGCGCTTAGTTAACTGCCATTGCGATTGCTCTTGGTACAATAAGATGTTGCAAGACGTGTGACATTATGTTTGCTCCATTTCATTCGAGGCCTCTTCCTAGGAGTGTGCTGTGCTTCCGCACAATAGTGATGTATTTGCAGATGTATGTTATTAAGTTTCAGTGTTTGTTAGGTTTCCTGAGTCAGTTCATTTCTCAATCTTAGTGTTGTCATCAAGTACTGTTTCACTTAAAGGATGCACTTGTGAGTGAAATTAGTTGTTGTTTAGCCTTGATTTTGTAGGGTAATTTACTGGTCAATCTTAAATGTTAAGGTTAAGAAAAGTTTTCTGCTTTCTGATTTCCAGTGTGATCTGCGTTTCAGAGAACTAAGGCAATGGGCAACCGAAGCATAGGGTTTCCATTTAGAGTACAAGTTTAGCTTACGGGTGGTGGACTTCGCCTTATCTCTTGTTCCTCTTCGGTAGCGTTCGCTTGGTTTACATTTTGGTGGTATACTCGGCGTGTGGTTGCAAACGGAGCTGCATCTTTGTTTCTCTCAGTCAGTTCCACCGTTCGTGGTTAAACTTCGGCCTTATAAGCTTGGACCTTGCTTCTGTTGTTACACATTGATCATTGTACAAAGTTGTAACTTTCTATACCATAAAGATTCACCTCACAAGTCGCTTTCTCTGGAAGATTTACAAGTTATGTTTAATATATTTATGTTTGGAGTATTTCTGTAAAGTCTGGGCTCTGCGTCAACTGTTATTTTACATGTATGGTTTAGAAATGAAAAGGGTTTTAAATAATGTGTCTTAACTGGAGTTTTCTTAAACTTATGGTTATATTCAGCCTTAGTGGCTTTTGTCAGTTTTGGTGAGAGATTGTGGGCTAATAACTTGTTCACCTGGTTATGATCTTATATAATGAGTGTCTTAAATATTTCGCGTGACTGGCGGTCCTTAATGTTTATGGGAAATGTTTTATTAACTTATGATTTTATGTCATGAATGTCGCTTGAAAAAATCTGGCCTATGTGGCCCCTGTTAAATCGTTTAGGGGAGTTAATAAACCCATTGGAATTGAAATGTTCACTTTATTGGGTCAGCCTTTCCACCCCATTTCAGATTTAGATGCAAAACGAAGCTGCTGTTAAATAATAACGTTCCACGTCCCTTGTTTGACCAATCAGGCACTCTCGTCTTCACTGAATTGAAGCCATTATCATTGCAGGAGGCGGTATTATTCGAAATTAGCGTGTCTACTGGGCGTTGGGGACTAAGTATGCATCCACTCGTTATTCGTCCACTCGCCCAGTAAGATAGGTTAATGAAGATGTGCTTGGTGGAAGGATTTGGCTATCTACAGCGTCTTAAACACCCCAAAAACATGAAGTTATAGATATATCAAGGCCTACATGAGTTGTATTTCACCATCGTCTGCATTAAGTTAGTCAGGGCTGTATGTCCTGAAGAGTGATACATAGATCGTTTCCCAGACAACATATTTTTGAGCACTGGGTGAAAGGAGTCGCCCAGAATATTGGCACAGTCCTGCAGAACTACAGTAAGTTGAGTCAAAACGAAATCAGAGATACTGTCAGCAACAATATTACCTATGTAACAGCCACTATTCTTTACAGTAGTGTAAAGGTAATTAACGTGGCAGACCGCTACTGGAGTTCTCCGATGTCCACTGGTCGATAATAAAATGAAGATTGATTTGTCCGACCAGAAACTTTCTGAGGTGTTTTTGGGTTCAATTTGTATTCTCGAAACATCAGTATCATTGTTTCAAGGAATGGCTGTGAGGCAAAGGTCTTGATACAGCCACTTGTGCAGTGAATATCTGACACATAATTTCACGTCAAATAGTTTTTAACGATACTACTTCCTTTTGATGTGTACCAAATGTATATGTTGTCTATGATGCCGGTTGTTTTTGGTGCAAAATTCGAAATAAATCTTTCTTTCTCCATTATTCAGCATGAAAATTTCGCTGTTGTGCATGTAAGACAATTTTTCTCTCCTTGCGTTGAAAGCTGTCCTTATAGTCGACGCGATACCTTTTCTGATACTGCCACCATACCACAGAGGCTTTCTGGCAGAGCAAAACAAACTGTACTGTTCTCTTGCCAAGAAGAAATATCAGACACCATTCTTACTAATAGGACAAATAAAACTCGTTATTAATTGGACTGAATATGATTCAGATAAAAGATGTGAGATGCAGGCTATACTGCAACAATAGAATGAGGTGTAGTCATAATTAGGCCTAATAAATATTCATCCTCATCAGCATCGTTCGTTTCGACGAACCTGTTTCCATTTAAGTTTCTTAGATTCTTAGATTCATATACTATCATTCCCTAATATGTCCCTCGGTATACATCCTTTAACTGGCCTGAGATATTTAATTTATGAGGTCACTATCTGATTTATGTCTTCGCTCTCAGCTCATTTTGCAAAACTTCACAACAGGACTATGTTTCCGCGTGTTCCATACTCATCAGAGTATGCAAAGGTAGCCATGTACTCCGTATGGAACATTAGAACCACAGTTCTGATTTCACTGTGAAGTTTTGCAAAGTGATATGAAGTGGAAATAATGTCAGTGCAGAGTAACAGAAACTATTTCCAAGGAAAAGCATAACCCTGCCAAGTATTAGTCTGAAGCCACGTAGTTTATTTATACCTCAAGCTCCGGTTCCAACAAACGAAAAAGCATTGGTTTTCGTTATTCTCGTATGTAAACAAGAGACAAAAATGCAAAATCCCATAGAAGATCCATTGTAAACAAAAGCGAAAGTATTGTTCAATCGCAGGAAGCTTAAGACAAAAGAACCGATTAACTAACTATAACAGCTACTGTGGAAGATGGGCATGCAAACAAACATATTACATCTCCCCTGTTTGGGTATCCAACCATAGATTCGTAAGTCAGCAATGGAAGAATTCTAGTTGCATTTATTTAATTGTGTTTAATGACCTTTTCATTGTGCCACATACATCGTGAAATTCTGGTGTCTTATTCATTACATCTACATAATAATGAAAATAAATATCAGAGCGTTGGTAGTTAAAATAACTTACTTGTTCGATTTGTTTGTTTTCTAGTGCAACTTTTTTACTATCGAATCTGTTGTTCTCTTAATAGCATTTCTTTTGTCTTTTCTGTACATCTTTTAAATTATAGTTTTGAGCAGTAAGGTATAATTTAATTTTTTTTTAAATTCTTGTTCCGAAAAATTCTATACCTATACTCCGCTAGCCACCAAGCGGTGTGTGGCAGAGGGCAATATTCGCGCCAAAGTCATGTTTCACTAACGGATCGCGCGAGGGAAAAACAGCTGTCTGAACGCCTCAGTACTAGCTCTAATTTCCCTTACCTTTGAATGGTTATGATTGCGCTAATTGAAAGTTGGTGGAAATAATATATGCTCTACATCCTCAGCGAAGATCGGATTTCGGAATTTAGTGAGAAGCCCCTTCCGATCAGCGCATCGTCTCTCTGTCTGTTAGAAAACTTTCTCTCCAACCACATCTGTCATCGGATAGACTGTAAGCGCGCACATCTTGGAGCAAGCGACAGTGCGGAACTAAGTCGATCGCTTTCCGAAAGTCAAGGAATATGGCATCAGCCTGGGAGCCGGTATCTAGAGCCTGTTGTACATCATGCAAAAGAGGGCGCACTGTGTCTCGCATGATCGCTGTTTCCATGTTGGTTTCTGCAGATAAGCTTCTCAGAGTCTAGAAAGGTCATTATGTCTGAACACAAAATATGTTCCATGCTTCTACAACAAACCGATGTCAGTGAAATTGGCCGGGCATTCGCCGCACTCACACCCTGCTATCGGATCGCCACATTGTGTACCGTGATTCGTCACTCCAGACAACGATTTTCCACTGTTCAGTCGTGCAATGTTTACGCACTTTACACCAAGCGAGGCGTCGTTTGGCATTTGCCGGCATTATGTGTGGCTTACCAGCGGCCGCCCAAACATGACATCCCAGTTTTCTCACCTCCCGCCTGTCATAGTGCTTGCCTGATGTAGTTTGGAATTTCTGTGTGATGGTCTGGTTAGAAGTCTGCCTATTACACACTACGACACTCTTCGACTGTCGGCAGTCTCAATCAGGCAACAGACGAGGTCACCCTGTACGCTTTTGTGCTGTACGTCTTCGTTCACGTTTTCACTTCACTATCACGTCGCAAACAGTGGATCTAGGGATGTTTAGGAGTGTGGAAATCTCGCGTACAGACGTATGACGAAAGTGACATCCAATTACCTGACCACTTTCGAAGTCCATGAGTTCCGCGGAGCGCCCCATTCTGCTATCTCACGTTGTCTAATGACTACTGAGGTCGCTGATGTGGAGTACCTAGCAGTAAGTGGCAGCACAATGCACCTAATATGAAAAATGTATGTTTTGGGGGGGTGTCCGGATACTTTTGATCATATGGTGTAAGTTTCGTCTGAAATGAGACGAAACACACTACCTTCTATTTCATTCAGCGAACTGAAAGCCAGGAAAACTAGTTCGTATGCCAACAGTAGTTACGCAGAAACTGCAAAGCATTCTGATTGCTGCTATCTGAATAATGCCAAAGGGTTTCTTGACTGCTAGATTTTCTAACATAATTGTATTTCGTACTCTTAAGCGATCGCTTGGGAGGAAAATTCTATATCTTAAGGCTTATGAAACGAGTCGATGCTTTTTTATTAAGGACTCAGTGAATATTTTTCTACTTTTTACTTGTTTCCTGTTCCGTATTCTACCTACTTTTAATTTTTGTGCAAAATACACAAGATTCCAGTCAGTTCTCAGAAGTAGAGCAACTCGAAAATATGTACTCTTGTATTACTACGCTGTAGTTCGTTGTATGTGTTGCAGAAGTAAAAGCATTACAGAAAAAAGGCAATGTTACCGACAATTGTGCATTAGACAAAGTACGAAGTAAAAGTAAATCCTGAAACATATAAAAACAGCGAAGCGTAAATGAGTGAAATACTTAAACCATAGTTGAAACGCGATACAAGCGAAACGACCATGATTCAAGTGCAGATATGTTTCTCATTTGCAGATGTCTTCAACTGTCATCTTATGCCATATAATGTAATAGTTATGTTACAAAATACTTAACTCCACGAAACTAAGTGCATTCACAATGAAGTTCTAGTTGGCGGATGCCTAATTCGTCTAATGATAACCCATGTTTCTTTTTTTACATGTAAAATGAAACTCTTGCTACTCATGGAGGAAAACTGTGTGGACATTATTGACCAATTTTAACCTATTACCCAAAAAAGATAGGAAAAACGACGTACACGATCTGAGCCAAACCCATCACTTTCAGGTGCCTTAAAACGCTACTTGCTCTTTGGGAACAACAAAGAGGATTTAGACTCTGAATCCAAAAGGTTTGGAACCTGTATTAACAAAAAATGCAAACAAATGGTTGTTTTAATGCTACTTGTGTAATACATAGTATCCTCCACTTGAATACAAAGTACAGAACATGTGAAGCTAGCAGACAATTGATTTCTAGAGATGGTGGTAATCGCGAACATCACGCTGGGAAGGTTTCGTCGTCAAAGCGTTGCTCTCCTCATATTAATTTCTTCAGTCTGTCGTTTTGCAGTACGTTCTTACTGGTAATACAGAATCTTGTGACCGATCATGATTTATTTCGAGAAAAGAATTGACTACATTTTGCATTTCAAAGAATTCACGGTAGACGTAATCGCTTCGTTGGTTTTTTTCGGGAGTCAAAGTGTAGGGGACAAACTGTTCACACATTTTATCCTCTTCAAAACAGTCTGCATAATGTTTTGAAGAGCTGATACACAGAGGTTAAGTTGATCCATTGCGATTTGCGACAGAGCAACATTGACACATTACGGTCGTACGACCACTACGTAACACTGCCTGCTCACATCTAGCTAATGCTGGTTACGGTTTCCAGTTCAAATTGTCACCGTAGTTACCAAGCTGTTTAATTCGCTTATACGTCAGGAAGAAATCATTCTCAAAATTTTTTGAGGAACAGTATATGTTTTGGTGCAGTCCTGTCTGCTTTTGATGTCAGCATTAAGCTGGAACGAAGGCTGTCTGATTTGAATAAATTTTCCAGTATTCTTAGATGTGAGAAGGAAAGAGCCATTATATAAAACATATCGTCTGCTGTCCCGATGAAAATAAGACAGCACTTCGTTCCGTTTCGCGTAATGAAGTCTCATTGCTGTGGGAAGACAAATTACTTCAGTGGCTAATTCTTGATAAGGCGATTGTGAAGTTCGTTTTATGGAAAAGACTCCGATGCGAAAGGTAGTTACTGGAAATAATGGAGTCAATACTAGAAGAACTTATGAAACTTCCCCTTGCAAAAATTATACACGACTGTGCTTAAACTGACACACAATATTTTTAGCGCAACCCAATCTGACTTCCAAAAATCCCTACGAAAGAATTGCCCTGACTAGCATTAACCTATACGTTTCACAAATCACTTAGCTCACAAAAACCTTCGTCACTCAAGCTACTGCAATACAGCGAGCGCCACTACTGCCAGCTAAATAAAAGATTCAAACTACTGAAGGCACTAACTACTGATAGGTATAGTCAGCAAATGAAAGATTTTAATAGAGAACAAAGGATGTATTTACCTTAGTAGTCATAATATATATATCACTTCATGACACCAATTCTTACAAATTTCAAAACTCCGCCATCTCTCTCCCCACGTCCACCACAGCTGGCGGCTCACCTCCAACTGCGCAACGCTACGCGCTGTTAGCATCCAGCTGCCGCTGCCTGACACTACAATGGCGAGTATTACAACAATGCCAACCAGCCACAGACTGCACACGGCACAGCCAGTGATTTTCATACAGAGCGCTACGTGGCGGCGGCGTTACCAATAAAAAAACCTAAACAGCCTACTTACATAGTCCCCATGCTCCCCACAAAAAATTTTTACAAATTGTTTTGGACAGTGGCCAATAATGATTTGATAAAATTTTTCATAATTACTATAACAAAGATATCAAATGCACACACTTATTGATACAATGTTGGTCAGAAGCTAAAATTCTCTCACATTCCTTAAAGACAGTCCTGATCGTTCATCATAGTGAAATTGCAGTGTTTTTTTTTTCAAAGTCTGAGCAAATAAAGATATTGCACTTGGAAGTAGTTGATTTCTAAGCAGTCTTGAAGAAGCAGTGTTGTCCTTCCAATGGAAAGACAGTGCTGACTCTTGACATGCAGACAGGTAATGGGCCACAACAGAGCAAACCCACAGCAGAGTCAGTCGAAGTTTTGAAGATTATTGGTAGGTAGGTCATCACAGAGTAGACCTCTTGTAGTCCTGGTATAGATTATGGTATTGGTGGGCCACCAGAGATGCAGACCCACTGTAGACCTTGTAGAAATAATGGTATTGGTGGGTCGTCAAAGGTGTAGACCCACTGTAGTCCTTGTAGAGATGGCCAGCAGCCATCTGTTTGACTGTGCAGGCGCACAATCACCATTGATGAGTCTTGCGGATAACATAGTAAGTCCATAACCCACCACTTGTCTACTCACAAAGTTTTTGGAATTGTCCTTAGAACCAGCAATGCTGTTAACCAGTCCCTTGCTGAGTTATTAACGCATGTGCAAATACTATCAGTCCCTACTTCTCACATATTGTCCATATACTATGACCAACAGAAACGTGTGCAGTGAAATGTAATTTACAAGTTACTTAATTTGATGAACTGGTGTCAATTACAATTTTATAACATGAGAATACAATAACAAAGGTACATAATACATCTTTAAATAACATAACAATACAGAGAATATTTGCAGTAGTACAGGCTTTACAAAAGAATCGAAATAACAAATTCATAGGTGTTGCAAAAATTATGACATAAGTACATACATAAAAGATCAGAATAATTATTGAAACATCAACTTCACACATTAGCATTAAAATAAAAGAGAATAAATAATGTCTAAACATCAGAAAAATTCTACAATGTAAATATTATTAGCTAAACACATAAAGACAGGAAGAACACAAATATACAAGAGTACACAAACACATAGTGGGATAACACAAGGAAAGGACAGGAATTGTTTTACTGCAGTATTTTGCAAACAAAACTATCTTTACTTCTCGGAGATCTCCCTTCGTTCTTCATTATTTCCAAAAAGTCCTATCTATACCTGCTTTCTGTACTTTTCTCATCCTCTTTCAAAAATAGTTTTTCTCCACTATACACTACTTTTTTTTGGCCAAATCATTTTCATATAGCTTCTCAATGCTTCTCTTCCAATTCATCATAGTTAGTTTCTTATATAGTCTACCACCTCTTAAGCTAACTTAAAATCTACTGAGCTCAGATGCTAAACTAAGGGACGACGCAATGCAGCAGCACAAAATGATTAACACAAACAGCAATGAATAAAAAATGCAAGTAAGCATAGCAAGCAGCAATAAATGTAATAACTTATACCTAAACATGACAAAGCTCAAGCAGAAAAAATGTTACACTAAAGACAAGAATGCAGATAAGGACAATGTCTATTCACATCTTAATGTCTATGCAATTAAAGTGGTGCACCACAAAAACTAATGCTACAACAAATTACCAAGTACTTGAAAGGAAAATTATATATACAGTTACTGTTATTAGTCGCTTCTTATTGCTCTTTCCATTCCAAGAGCTCCTTTTTCGAAGAATGTGGATCATGAAATAATTATTTAATAGATCTGTTGACAGAAAGTATTCACATTAGCAAATGCATTTAATTTTATTTTATAAAGCCAATCCTGCAACACAGCTGGAAAACAGATATCAAATGAAATAAGCAACTATGTACAAAGCATAAAAATATCATTCAATAGCCATGCGACATTTCATATCTTAGTACAAATTCTCTCAACTCTTTTAGAAAGGCACTTGTGATAATCAGTTGTGCAGATGTAAGAATGTTTCCAAGAAATAAGCGTATCGTATTTGCGGTGCTTTCTACAAAGGACTGTCAATAGCGAGTATAATGGCCTCCCTTTTTTTTTTTTGCACCTGTGCCTCTGAAAGGCACACACTAAGGGCTTGTTTCCTGGTGGCTGTCGCCCAGCTGGGTGCCCACGACGCATTACATGCAGGTGGTCACTTAACTGTCTTACCGAAATATTTACGACACCAGTTTCCGCTACAGTGGCAGTCTCATATAAAAAATTTCACAGGTCAAGAATTTGCGTTACACATCTGTAGAAACAAAATTCTATTAATATAACAGTGTCCAAAAAATTTTTGGCGGCATTGTGGTACATTCACGCATTTACATACATTTCATCTCTTAAAGTACGATTCTTGGTTTCCAACCACCTTTTTCACAAACCAGAGTCCCTAACCACTACTCATTATTCCTTACCTTATTCGTCGACACTTCTTCAATATTTAATCATAAGAAATACATAGCATAATCAATTTCCTCACATAGCATCAGCCTATTGATCATAAACATACCACAACAGCATAATACATAGTAATCGTAATAATAACATCATAACACCTCAGTCAAATTCTCAAAATCGTCGTAGCTTCCTCCAGTAATTTCAAAACCTAAAAAAATTCTCTGCTCATGTCAAAAGTGTCATCTACCTCAAACGTACTTTAAAAATCATGATCCCATACCAAATATGTCATTCAAAGCTCTCATAGTAATACAATGGTTCCGAAAAAATGTGAACAGTTCACAAAGTACAGACAAAATACAATTTCGTAAGTGTGAAGTTATCCAACAGTGTAATTACGTAACATGTGTCACTGATGTAGTAAAATGAATGTTTGTCTCTCCCAGTTAAATGATCAGATAGCTGTGTAATTAATGTGTTGGAGAAATACGGTACCGATGTGTAAAGTTGTATAAGCAAATACCATATTAGCTAGGGCTCCTTGTGCTTGCCACACACATGGTACACAAAGTAAGCGTGTACCCCCCTGAGGATTAATGTAATTATACCCTCAGGTGCTACCGATTACAGCAATGGAATGAAATGTATCACAAAAAACTTTCTTTGTAATTCAAATATGTTGAAAAATAAATAGTTTAATGCGTGTCCTGTAGCGCTAAATGTGCGTCTTGCTGTAAGACAATCTCTGTGGAAGTGTCGTAGTTATTGTCCTCCGAAAGCTACGTTCTGCTGAAGTCAATGTACTTACCTCATGATAAACGAAATTGAAATGCTTTGCATATAGATATCTTAGTTATTACTCTTATTGCCGTGATGAAGTAAGTACTGTACTGTACGTATTGTTGTGCTACAGAAAAGGCTGTCTCATTGTAGCTATACCACAAACGTTACTACTAAAACATGTTTTACTTTCCAGAAAAATTCAGAAAACTGTGCAGATATAAAACAGATAAACTGCAAAAGCAACATTGTAAATTGTCACTCATTAGTAGCGTCGTGATAAAATCGTGTAGCTGTCACATAAACTAACCACTGTATCATCTGGTATCTCACAGAAAGTACTTTAAATCCAGAATGTATTTTCAAGTTAACCAAAATGTTGCATTAAAATCTCATTAGCAATACTGGTAAATGTTCTAAGTATGTGAGCCTTATAGTCGTTACGTAATCGTGCAACTAACAAGCAAGAATGTACACACGAAATAACACAGTGATGTCTGTTCATTATAACAATGCACTCGTAAATACTGTCTAAATATGTTCCGTAGGTTCTAGACTGGATAGTGAACTTCAAAACATTGTTGCATGTTAACAGTTTCTGAGTGTGACAAAGCATACTAGAAATGTGAAGTGAAATGTTTTATGGCAAAGACAAAGTTAAAAAGCAGATTATCTTTCAATAAACGGTTTTACATGTGAAATGTGGTGTAAACCTTTACTCTTCCTAGTACGCAGAGTTTCAACTTCAACGCAATTATCATGTGGTATACGTCGGATTCTGTAAGGTCCATTGTAAACTAGAAAGAATTTGTGACTCAAGTGTTTCTTCTTATGTGACAATGGATGAGCTTTAATGAGAACTTTCTGACCAATATATAATTTCTTTGCATTTGCTTTACCGTGTAATTTTTTCCTTTTGTCTGCAGCAGAATTTATATTTTTAATAGCCAAATCAATTATGTCTTTGTGTCGAAGTTTACGTGTATTCGGAAAAGGTACAAGCTCTCTGATTCTGTTTGGTGGTTCTTTATTCTTCAGTACAAGAACAGGTGGTAAAGCAGTGGAGTCATGAGGCATTTCATTCAGCACGTTTTGAAATAAGTGTAAATATCTGTCCCAATGCTGATGATTTCTGTGACAATAAAGTCTGCAAAGCTTATTGATTTCTTTCATAATCCGTTCAGACGGGTTACAATGTGGTGAGTACAATGAAATAAAAACAGATTTGATTTTATGGTTACGAAGCATGCGTGACCAAACAGAAGATCTGAATTGCGGTCCGTTATCTGAAATTACTTTACTAACGTGTCCAACTTCACGTAAGAAATTTCTAACAAAGGCGTTGGATACAGACCGTCCAGTGGCTTTACGTAACGGAGTGAAAGAAACAAATTTTGAAGTAAGTTCAACAGCGACTAGAACGTACGAAAATCCATTAGATGTTCTGACAAGCGGTCCCAAGAGATCAACAGCAGCAAATTCTTTTAATTTAGAAGGAATGATAGGAAACAATGGAGCACGATGAGAGACAGTAGATGGTTTCGTCTTTTGACAAAGTTTACAAATAGACAAGACTCTTCGAATTCTCTTTTCCATATTGTTAAAATAACAAGTCGTTCGAAGAATATGATAACATTTTCGTGGACCAAAATGTGCATAGCTGAAATGAATGTACCAAATGAGCTTATTAACAAAATCGTCTGGAATGCAAAGTACCCATAGCTTGTCATCAACAGTGCATCGTTTGAACAGTATGTTGTTTCTAACCAGATAATAATGCCGAATCTGTGTGTGTGTCTTTTCATGCCATTTACTTTTGATGTCTTTCCAAATCGGATCTTTATCTTGTTCATGAGCAATGTCCTTTAAAGATGTGGTGATGAAGTTTTCAAAGGCGACTTTCTGGATGTAAAGAATACTGAAATTTCTCTCGAGGTTGCTTTCTGTGTTACTTTTCTCAAGCCCAGCCGGTGCGCGTGACAGTGCGTCCGCAACAATGTTCTCCTTGCCGGGAATGTAGACTATTGTGAAGTGGAATTCTTGCAGAAACAATGCCCAATGTTTTAACCTGTCATGATTTAATTTTGAAGACATAAGAAATTGTAATGCACGATGGTCACTGTATACTTTTACGTGCTTACCATAAAGAAAGAAACGGAATTTGTTAAATGCCCAAACGATAGCTAAAGCTTCTAATTCAGTAACGGAATAATTTTTTTCAGATTTTGTTAGCACTCGGCTAGCAAAAGCAATGGTTTTGTGAACAGTAATGTCATTTTCTGTGGCTTCTTGAAATAAATGGGCACCAAGACCGACTTTAGAAGAATCTGTGCTAAGGCAAAAATCTTGTGAGAAATCTGGATGAGCTAGTATTGGCGCGTTAAGTAACGATTCTTTCAAAGAATTTAATTCCAACTGTGCTTGTTCGTCCCAGTTCCAAATAGTATTTTTTCCAGTGAGAGAACAAAGTTTTGGTGTAACTAGAATTTGCATATTCAGAAAACGACGGTAAAAATTTACGAGACCTAGAAAACTGCGGACTTGTTTTTTTGTGGATGGAATTGGAATGGCTCTGATTGCTTCTAACTTTTCAGGATCCGGCTGGATGCCTTCAGAAGAAATAATATGTCCCAAAAACTTCACTTTTGTCCTACCGAATTCAGACTTTTCCAAGTTAACTGTAATTCCAGATTCTGCAAAAATATGTAACACGCTGTTGAGGATGCGATTATGTTGTTCCCATGAGGCTTCTGCTATCAGAATATCGTCCACATATAAGGTGATGTGATGTTTTAAGAGCTCAGGTAATATGGAATTTAGCCCGCGAATGAATGCTGCAGAGGAAATGTTCAAACCAAAAGGAAGTTTCCGAAACTGATAACAAACGCCGAAACAAAGGAAAGCTGTGTATTTTCTACATTCTGGATGAAGTTCGATCTGATAAAAGCTGGATCTGAGATCAATGGAAGACAACACTTTTACACCATTAAAATTTTGAAGAAGTTCTTCCAACGTTTGCGGCCTGTCTGTTTCAGGAATAATGATAGTATTGATTTGTCTCGAATCTAAGACAAGCCTGATCGATCCATTTTTCTTCTCAACAACATGTAATGGATTGTTGTATGAGCTTACTGCAGGCTCAATAATGCCGTCGTCAAGCATGGATTGTATTTCTGTTCTAACACGGTCCCTATAATGTGCTGAAATTACGTATGGTCTAACACAAAATTTAGTATGCTCACGAACACTAAATTGGTATTGAAATCCCTTGATTGTTCCTGTTTTGTAAGTAAAAACTGTGGAATGTGCTTGTAAAATCTCAAAAAGGTCCTGCCTATCAGTATCATTACAATTCTCAATTGTTTGAATCTTATTCTGAATTAACTCATTAGTTTCAATTGTGCCGTCGATATCATCCCTGTCAGTACTTGCAGAGCGACTGTTAGTGTCTAGTTCCGTAGAAAATTCCGAACTGTTGTCTAACAGAAGGTAAAGCCGATTAATTTCCTCGTCATGGTTTGAGAGCCAATCTTCAAATTTCAAAGCTATTGACTTACCTTCTTTCTCTAAACTTATTTCAGCATCGTGAAAGTTTAAGATTGCTTTGTTTTCATTCAAAAAGTCTACTCCCAGTATAATTTCCGTCGACAATAATGGAACAATAAGAAAATTCATAGAGAAGCTGTGGCTTTAACAAAAGAATTCTAAGTTGGTTTGTTGGCGTACATCTACACTTTTTCCAATGACTGCACCTTGTAATTTAATCTTGCGTAACGGAAGTGTGGGGCAATCTTTCGATTTGCTGCATTTACTAAAAGCTGTTTCACTAATTACTGAAATGGGACTGCCTGAGTCAAGTATTGCCGTAAATTTTACGTCATTTACTGTAATGTGAATCACAGGATATGCAATGTTGTTATGTTTTACGCCCTGTTCCTGGAGTAAGATGTCCCTAATGTCTTCCATTTTTACGTAATTACTAGCTACGGCAGCTGCGTCGTCAGTTTCATGCGTACGTTTTGTGGCTGCCAGCGGTATGAGTCATTGCCTATTGTGTCTTTGTTGGCGCGAGTCGTTAATGGGATTAGGAGACCTAACTTCTACAAATTCACCTTGTCGAGAGGGCCCTACTCTGTTTGATTCCCGCCAGTTCTGCTGCAATTCAGGTCTGTCGTTACGATCATATCGTGTGTCTTCATGTCGGTAGATTCCATAGTTTCTTTCTTGTCGGTCACGTGGTGGAGAATTTCTCCCTGAATCGTAACTGCACGCTGGACCATTGCGTATTAAGTTATTCCGTCTCCCTTGATAATAATTATTTTGGTTTCCATATTGTCTGTTTCTCTGATTGTCTCTGTGATAGTCATTACCGCAGAGAGGTGATCTTTCCCTATAATAATTACTACTCTGCCAACGGTTGTCATACGGGTGGTGTCCGTTTTGGTCACGATTTACGTTGTACGAATAGCCTTGTCGTGTATTATTTCTGTCATCGCGGAATTGTGACAGGTGTGACCTGTAATTGTTGTGTTCCTGTTTTCGCGTTCGATTGTCAGTGTCAATTTCCAGTCCTTGTAACAGTCCCTGAAAAGCTTCAATGTCGTCTTTGCATCGTCCTGCTAAAATAATCTGTCGTAAATGTTCAGGTAATTTGATTAAGCAAATGCGGATGAGTTCTGAGGGGCTGTATGGGTTAGAAAGATACTGATTCTTATGTAACATGTCTTCAAAATATTTGACAAGACTGGAAAATTCAGATTGTTCGAAATGTTTCATCATTATGATGCTATGTTTTACTCGGTCTTGTGTGGCTTGGGACCAATATGCTGAGAGGAAGGCATGGTAAAATTCTCCTTCACTGTGGCAATCGTGAATGACCGATCGCATTCTTACAGCTGGTTCATTCTCTAAATAGCCACACATAAATTCTAATCTGTGCTCTAGTGACCAGTTGGAGGAAAACAATGAGAGAATTGATGGAGCCACGCTTGTGGATGAATGTCGTTGCCAGAATTCTTAAATGTTTTGAATTTACGTGTAGTAATGAACAGCTTATAGTCAAAATCATCGTGTCGGCGGGTCGCATATCGGTCATTATTACGTCGTTTCGGCGGTTCCATCTCAAAATTCGGTGTACTTTGCCAATTACTTTCATGATTTCCGAAATGCCCTGTGTTATTAATTTGCGGTTGTTCTGTATTGCTATGTCCCTCTTCCCATACTGGGGCGCGAGTGTCCTCTGAAATATGTAATTCTTGTATTACTTGAGCCAACTGATCTTGTACTTCCCGCATTTCTCTTTTGTACTGTGTGTTGATTTGATTTTGATTCTGTTTGAATTTCCTAATTTGTTCATACTCTTCAGTGTCAGTGAAGGATACAGGTTTTGTGTCATTCAGATCATCATCTACCTTTGTAGATAAGTTAGTGAACTGATCTGAAAGTTCGGCTACTTTCTCCGATAGTGAACACATTTCCTCAGTGTGTTTTTCTGAACCAAGTTTCAGAGTGTCCATTTGTGTTGAAATCGAATCTACTGTGACCTTTAAGTTTTCCTGAGTTCTTGCAAGTTGCGTAACCGAATCGTTGGATGCAACTGAGTCAATTTTAGCTTGCAAGGTCTCATGATTTTCATGAACAATTGTTTGAAGTTCTTTTATGGCTGCTTCGTGATTCTGTAATGCATTTTCATGCCGCGAAAAAATAGGTTGGAAATGCTCACAAATTTGTGTTTTTACGTCATTACAGATTTTTTGACATTTCGATTCGATTTTATGTAATTCAGTAGTTAAATCTTCACGTGTTTGTTCAAGCATATGTTCCACTGTGTCTAACTTTTGAAGCTTTTGCTGTGTTTGTCTCTGATTTTGTTCCATTGTGTCCAACTTTTGCTGTGTTTGTCTCTGATTTTGTTCCATTGTGTCTAACTTCCGAAGATTTTGTTCCATTGTGTCTAACTTTTGAAGATTATGTTCCATTGTGTCTAACTTTTGAAGCTTTTGCTATGTTTGTCTCTGATTTTGTTCCATTGTGTCTAACTTTTGAAGCTTTTGTCCCATTTGTTGCATTAATTGTAATAACAATGCACTGGTGTCTGAAACATGTTCCTCAGTGCTTTTCGGCAGTGCATTTGAATCGGCAATATTCGCATTTTGAAAAACAGAAAATGTGTCTTGACTTATTTGAGAAAACGGTGAGGACGCAAAACCTGAATCTACAGTATTTGCAATATTGTGTCCTGTCATTTCGGAATCCTGAGGCGAACTGTTGCCGACCGATCGATCGATAACGCTTTCCTGTTCACTAATTGTTTCACTGCCTAAACCATTATTTGCAACCCGCTCCATTTCCCTATGCACAATTACCAAATTACTACTTTGAACATTAGTTAATTCATTACATGGTGGCGCTAACACACTGCTTTCGTCTTCACTGTGATTTCTCAGTTTACTTTGGAGCCTAGTATTACGTTTTTCACACGCCATTATTGTCACAATATTTCATGCAACACAAAAAAACCACAATCTGAAAAACAAAAATAAGAGAACACATTAACATATCACTGAAAATAATATCTAGTTAATTGCAAGCACAGCTGCGAAATACTTTGTGCAAAACTACATGCATGCCACAACTGTTTTACTGTACAACAATGAAAGACTGCAACTACAAAGGAAATTCTATGATTACGCGCTAGCAATAAACAAAAGCTACACTAATCACACAAACTACAAGAAAAAAATCAGAAGCTTCCAGTGAGGTATCCTGGCAGGGTCGACATATGAAACTTCCCCTTACAAAAATTATACACGACTGTGCTTAAACTGACACACAATATTTTTAGCGCAACGCAATCTGACTTCCAAAAATCCCTACGAAAGAATGGCCCTGACTAGCATTAACCTATACGTTTCACAAATCACTTAGCTCACAAAAATCTTCGTCACTCAAGCTACTGCAATACAGCGAGCGCCACTACTGCCAGCTAAATAAAAGATTCAAACTACTGAAGGCACTAACTACTGATAGGTATAGTTAGCAAATGAAAGATTTTAATAGAGAACAAAGGATGTATTTACCTTAGTAGTCATAATATATATATATCACTTCATGACACCAATTCTTACAAATTTCAAAACTCCGCCATCTCTCTCCCCACGTCCACCACAGCTGGCGGCTCACCTCCAACTGCGCAACGCTACGCGCTGTTAGCATCCAGCTGCCGCTGCCTGACACTACAATGGCGAGTATTACAACAATGCCAACCAGCCACAGACTGCACACGGCACAGCCAGTGATTTTCATACAGAGCGCTACGTGGCGGCGGTGTTACCAATAAAAAAACCTAAACAGCCTACTTACAAACTTTAGTTACAAGTTTGAGAAAACTAGGGTGGACATTTGTGAAACTATGAAGGTGAAGTTAATATTCCACCAAGCGAAGGACGTAGTAAGGCGTAATGCAGCGGTTGCTAGCTGAATTAAAGCTTCACGCTCCGAAAACTAAAAAAAATTACAATGTAATGAAACATGAAACCTCGAAGGATGCGACAAAGTGACCTAATGTACTAGCTCTGTGTTTTGTCTTCACGCTAAATGTAACCTTTGCTAGAATATCTGTGGAGGATGCCTTTTAATGAAGACAAGTAATGAAGAATACTTTCTTACATACAAGGAATAAAAAATTAAGAAAAGCACTGGCTACACCTATCATAATGAGAATGCACGAGAAAGTACTGATGCGGTATGTATTTCTGTAGTAGACTATTTAAGTGAAATCTTGAATTACAACGGAATTGAGACTGTTTTCCGATAACTGTACAGCATAAAAAATAAACATTATGAGGTTATTCGTTATCAATCACGAGTTCTGTAAAATTTCACAGAATGAAACAGTTCTTTTATGTGAACGAATAGCTTCTACCCTGCCATCGTGTATTCAGACTAGTTATGGAAACTTTTGGAAATTCACGACAAAATATACATACTGACGGGAGCTTCTCACTGTAGTTCGGCTCTACCTGGAATAGTAGTTGTGATTGAGGTACAGCGTCCCGAAATCTACTACTTTAAAAGGCATTGCATAGAGTTCAAGGTCAGCAGGCTTTTCAAAAGTGGTACTTATCAAGAAAAGCGCCAATTCAACGAGTCAAGCCGCATTTATCTCAACAAGATACCAAAACCTATTCCAGAGTATAAACTGAATTTCAAGAAAATATTCTATAGTACCAGTGACAGAAGGAGACTCATGAACGCAATTACAGTGATTAATGCTTACTTGCTGCTTCGTGCGTTACATTACGTAGTTAATTTACTGTTAATGTACAGCTACCTTGTTATTTGAGTGTGTTTTGGAGTAAATGTTTAAACTGTTTGTTCTCAATATAGTATCTTTTCTCTGAAAAACTGTTTTAAAAGTGCATCATTTTAGAAAGTTATAAGAACTACATTTATTTGACTACAACGTAATAACCGTAGTTCTTATGTAGTGAAATATATCGAACATAGTGAATGAAAGTAATCACAAATTTTATTACGTGGCCATCACTCGCAGCAAACACAGAAATATTCCGTTCGTCAATAAAAACGGCCCTTTCTTGCTGCGATGTATTTTATCTGTTCCAGACACATTTCTTCTTCAACTTCACGGCATCTTCAGTGGAATGTAGAATGATACAGTTTTGTTTTGATATGCTATATTTGTGTATTGTAGAACAGTTAACTTATTTACGCAAAAAGCAAGATGTGAATCGTTTTATGATCTAAAAAGATCGTATATCGAAACAAAACTGTATCATTCTACATTTCACTGAATATTCCGTAAAGTAAAAGGCGAAACGTGTCTGTAAAAAATAAAATACATTCTAGCAAGAACAGACGGTTCTTATTTACAAAGTGAAAGTAAACACATTTGTTAATATGGGCCTTGAAAAGTAAAACTTTTTTTTATCCTTCGTCAAAAGATTGATCTGATTGATTTATTTTTAAACATTAGATTCAAATATTACATTAACCTGACATTTAAATATATCTTCCTCCACGTGATATTTTTTCTCTCTTTCTGTCTGTATAAAGCGTACTGTTACGTTCTACTGACAGCAGTATGTTTTGTCACTTTGATTATTGATGCTCTGGAGTGAAAGGAACCATGAGTCATACTTCTTTCCCTATTTAAGTCTCAACAGGTCTGCCTTCAAACAAGCAGACAAGCGATAACATAGTTTTAGTACAGCAATATATAAGCCTCCGGCAAAAAAGATTCCAATACTTACATTGGTTGTAGTATGCAAGAGGTAAGAGAAAAAGTTCCTCTAAACATTGGTCTAGCACCACTACTGTCAGTGACCACCATGTCTTTGTGCTACTCGTCACAACGTGTGTTCAGTGTTACCCTCGTTCATTGCAATGCAGCTATCAGTCCTAAGTCTCTTGGAATCAGATCCTCATTGGAACTTCCCTGGTTCACAACGGATTGCGTCGCACATATCGAAGACGCGTTCTCATAGTGTGTCCAAATGATTTATGGGCAACTCAAGTGCAAAGGTTTTTACATGTCCACAAAGACAAAAATCCGCAGGGTTAAAGTCAGGGCAATGGGCAGGCTAAGGTACTGACGCTCGGCGACCAATCCATAGCGCCTGAAAGATTCATCTCTGGTGCCGGGTCCATTGAAAATGAGCCAGTGTCTCATAATGCGCGTATCAAATTTCCAGGCGTTCATTTGATGGTAGATGCTCCCAGGATGTCATGCTGCAGATCGAATTCTACTTCATAAAGCCAAGGAAATATGTGCAAGAAGGGATATCAGAATAGGACAGCGCATTGCGGCATTTCATTTGAAAAAGCCATTCATGGAAAAATTAAGTTGGGTATGGGGATGAATTTCAAGCAATTTATGAATGCACCATGTCATGCACTAAAGAAGAAGAAAAAGAAGAAGAAGAACAAGAACAAAATGATTGCGATGATGAAGAAGACAAGGCAAGAGTGTTTAAAAAACATTTACCTACAAGCGACGTACGCAGTTAGAAACGCTCTGAAGCAGAAAGCACCCAAGACGTCAGGAAGAATTATTCTGGCCTTTTCAGGTGTCTGAGGAATGGATTAAATGGCTGGTGGTGCTGTAGCTACTGCAGGGATAGTCAAGAAGATGTCAAACTCCTAGGACCAACTAGAGGTATCAAGAAGACATAAGTGCATGATGGAAGCAGCAGCCATCGGGAAAGGACTTTACCAGAAACCAAACAAGATAGGGCTAGGTAGCTCCATATACAAAAAAGGCCCTTAGCCGTCCCACTGTATAGAGCACACATCTTTGTATGTTTATTACAAAAAAAGTTCAACATCCAAGATTCCGCGATGTACTTACGCGGGATACTTTACCGAAGACTACGTAGAAATCCAGAGAATGTGGAATTATAATTTTAGATATTTCTGGAGAGCGTTGAACCAATTGGGTGTCTCATATAATACGAAATACAAGTACCATTTCGACTCATTTGGTGACCTGAAGCCTCAGGAAGAATTACAACCATACTTCTCCAGGAAAAGACATAAGTTCTGTAATTTTTAACGTTACCAACATCTTAATACATATCTGTATGATCGTCTATGCAACACATTCCTTCTAACGTTTGCGAAGACAGGTACATGAGGAGCTGCATTAAGCATCCATTCACCAGTTGAGGTTCAAATATAATGTCGTGTATTCTCACTTTAAAAGAACTATCGTGAGCGTTACATGCGAATTACTTTCCACCAGCTGATTTAAGCATTGAAGGATAGAGCACTGGGCTTACTCGGCTGGGGGCATACGACAGCATCTTAAAATTAATGGTAAAAAATAAATCGTGGAAATAGAAATCAATGCACACGATGCTGACGATTTAAATAAAGTTTCAAACAGTCTGGAAAATGGGTCGAGCAACGTGCTAACATTACCATATATACATCCAAAATAAGGACGGTGAACGTAACGATTGACTTTAACCGGGAACACACAATAGGATGACTACTGAGTTTCATAGAAGGAGGGGTTTTGAAGAAGAACTGTAATAAATTTTACAGATCTGATCAGATCGTGGATAAACTCACTGTCAGTACAATACCCGTCGAGTGTAACGCTGCAACGAACTCATATCTTAACTCTGGATTGATTCATACAGTTTACGGATTCTTCAGGTCAGCTGGACTGGGGTATAAGATTCTTGAGTCTCCCACCAATGCTACACACCTTCCAGAGACAGTTCAGAAACTGGACTATCTGGAGCTACATATTGTGAATGAGAATAATCAACCTGCTACCTTTTGTGGTGAAGAAAGCACTACAGGTAAGATATGAAGCCATGGCACACAACCAACAACACAGCACTTTCAGCAGAGCCTCAAGGTTATTGCATGTGCGAACTAAATGTTTCTTAAATCAGTAGGCACGAAACCCTGCAGTGGCATTTCTCAGTATAACGGTTCCAGAAGAATAAGATGAGAAAAATATACACCAGGAATACTTCTCTTACAAACCTTATGATTCAACCACTAACTGCTGGAATTGCCCAAGTCCGCCGGAACCAACAATGGACGTGAATAGATGCAGCTTATCAGACAGGATGTTTACGTACGTATCACCTGTCAGAATCATATCTAGACGTTTCAGGGGTCCCATATCACTCAAATTGCACACGCCCAACCATTACAGAGCCACCACCAGGTTCAACAGTCCCCTGCAGGCATGCAGGATCCTCTGTACCCGTCCATCCGCTCGATACAATGTCAAATGAGACTCGTCCTCTCAGGCAACATGTTTCCAGTCATCAAAAGTCCAATGTCGGTGTTTTGGGCCCAGATCACCGATAAAGTTTTGTGTCGTGCAGTCATCAAGCATACATGAGTGGGCTTTCGGTTCCGGAAGTCCATGTCGATGATGTTTCGTTGAATCGTTTGCATGCTGACACTTGTTAGTGGCCCAGCATTGAAATCTGCAGCAATTTGCGGAAGAATTGCCCTTCTGCCATGTGAACTACTCTCTTCAGTCGTCGTTGTTCTCGTTCTTGCAAGATCTTATTCCGGCCGTAGCGATGTCGGAGATTTGATGTTTTACCGGATTCCTGCTATTCACAGTACACTTGTGAAATGGTCGTGCGGGAAAGTCCCCACTTCAACGCTACCTCGGAGATGCTGTGTCCCATAGCTCGTGCGCCGACTATGACACCACGTTGAAACTCACATAAATCTTTATAACCTGCCAGTGTAGCAGCAGTAACCGATCTAACAACTGCGCCAGACACTTGTTGTCTTATATAGGCGTTTCGGGCTGCAGCGCCGTATTCTGCTTGTTTACATATCTCTGTATTTGAGTACGCATGCCTATACTAGTTTCTTTGGCGTTTCAGTGTATATTCAGTCTAGCATTTGACATGTACGTGAAGTTCGGTGCTTCTTACTATAACGATGCTGAAGGTGAACGATTTCTACTCTACCCACAGAAATTCAAGCTGTCGCGAATCATCATAATATACTGCTGAGAACAGAATGATAAAATTAAATCAAGACGTATAAACGTACAAATTGAATTTGAATTTCATCAAATTTGCCATAACATGATACAGCATATGCTTCAGTTCTGGGTGACCATGAGATTAACTATAGCCAACTCACTGGTGTTGAGCAGTGAGCTGTATAAATGAACAGGTGTGTTGCCATACCCAGAGTATTTCGCAATGCCATCTCGAAGTGTGAACATCACTGCAGATTCGAGGTTCCTACAATAATGACTGCGGATGGTTCACATTTAAAGGTTTTACATTCATAGCATTCACAGAGGATGCTGGTGCAATAGAGATATTCTCAGCAAGCATTGCATCACCGAGATCTTTCAAGGATATGAGGTGTGCTAAAACACACAGCAGTGCAAAGTCTTTAACGCATTCTTCCCTCGGAATTCAATGGGGTGATTCTGCTATACCCTATAAAGATACGCTGACATCACTTCGATTGTTTGACTACACGGATACCATCAACTACGTCAAAGGAAAGAAGAAGATCACATGGATGCATCGAATCTTCAAGTATGCTGCAATTCAAGACATGGTACTCCAAAGATGCCCTACTCTACTCTCTGTCCATTCAACAGCAAGTAGATATGTCAGAATAATGCTGTGTCTGCTCACAAAAATGTAAAATTGCTCTTAAGATGGATGAGAAATAAATTAATTTTTATCTTACATTCTGTGTACTTTTTTACTGATTTCACCCTTCTTACACTTTTATAGTTACATAGTATGCTACTATGTTCAAATACTATGTCTTAGGTTTACCTCAGGCTCATATGATACAGTTTTAGACATCTCTCCTCTATGTCACTGGAAACAGATACGGTTATGTGCCACCTGCTTCCACAACCCAGTATGTGCAGCACAATAGGCGAAATGTCGTGCAACCAATACACATATTTTGTTATCCTCCATCTTAAAACTTCGATCTCATGTTGAGATCTAATATCATATGGGTATGTTAGAGACTGTGTATACAGCGCAGTGCATGCTAGGTTTTCTATACAAGACAATAAGAAAGTCATATGTTAACGAATACCATTTATTCAGTTTTCACAGATATATAATTCGGTACCTGAGATACAGTTTGCTTGTTCAAATGCAATATGGTTCTTGAGATACATGTTGGATCTTTTTGATATAATATTTTTCAATGCAGAGGTACTTGTTTCTTACTCATGTGCTGTTACTAACACTAATGACTATGAATAAAAAAACACAGTCTGCCAAACAGTAGCACTACTTGTGCATTTACAGTTTACAGAATGCACAAGCACGAGTATACAACATTCAAAATTTTTACTACTTGAAAATATTCACAATTTTTCTGGTGGGTTGGAGGGTTAAATGTATCTGCATTAAAAACTAATTAGACATGGGTGACCAGCGGTGGGTGAAACTTAAAAACTATTCTGTAGCCATGATGTGCAGGGACTATTCACATATGTACACATTTTAAAGGGCTATTTACAAGCATGTATTCTGTCAGCACACTTAATGTGCATATATTTTACACGATTTCTGGTCTGTTTACGCTATCACTGCATATATGGTGTGCTTATATTTACAAGTGCTGAACTATATCAGTATATATGGTGTATTTATAATTTACATGTTATTCTTTGGTGTATCTACATTATCACTGTACACATGGTGTTTATATGTATTTATAGTGCACAACAAGATCAGCACATGTATAAGCATATATATTAACAATAAAAAATATTTACAGTTTGAGAAATAGATCATACTATTCCACATACATGCACTACTCACACACACTCTCACTCTTTCTCATAAAAACCATTCTCATCAATTTAACAATATTAGTGCAGGCGAGTTTCATTCCCATCCTAACAAATGACCAACGCTATATCCTCATGAGTTTTCGACACTGTATCCTGTGACTGTGGTGGAGAAACGTGAACATTACTGTACAGCACTACAAGTAGTCTTCAGTTGTGAGGATCCTTGATTACACATGAGGTGCACCTTTTGCCCCCCACCCCTCTCTATGAATGATACCTCCAAACGTGTAATATGCATATATTTTCGATATAAGATCCACAAACTCCACAACTGACAAACCATGCATTGTGTCCTTCATAAGGCTGATAACAGTCTTCTTGTGTGAAACAATACTGTAATGATTATGAGCCTTTTCGGAAATTGTATTGAATTCATTTGCACCTCTTTACTTGATGTGGATCACAGCCTTCACCTAATAGATGAAGATATCTGTATCCACATAAATTAAATTTGGATCAGTGAAATGAATTTTCACAAAGTCATAA
This sequence comes from Schistocerca gregaria, assembly GCF_023897955.1. NCBI lineage: Eukaryota > Metazoa > Arthropoda > Insecta > Orthoptera > Acrididae > Schistocerca > Schistocerca gregaria. The sequence goes on from NC_064925.1 coordinate 149,204,445, forward strand.
TGGAAATGGTACACATTCTAGCGTAGTCGCCTAGTTTGGTATGATCTGCTCTTACCACTTACCAGACACAGATTGTTCTGACAAATTCAAGGGCCTCGAATACAGGTCCTGTCAAGTAAGGAAACCCAAATAGTCACTGCTCTATTATAGCTAGACGACATCATCTACCTGTCAAATGCCTAATTCGAATTTAAGCCCCAAGAACACATACATGCCTGACATGGATGTGAGGGAATGAGAAAAACTATCCAAATCCGCTCCATTGTAAAGCAGATCTGAAGTCAACACACTCTAGTAAATCCTACACTTAGCTCCTAAGCAAATAGGGGTGTACGCTAGTTTTACCCAGTCCAATGAGTGTTGGCCATTCTTCTACTTAGTAGTAAGCTCAGCCCTAAACAAGATCTGTCTAAGTGGACTTCATGGTTTTATATGCCACTGTCACATGATATTTGAATGTGTACAAGAGTCCCAGTGAGTAACACTTTTGTGCTGCTTTGTGCATCCCAAAAGATGCTTCCTCCTGCATTCCTGAGAGCTTTCTCAGGTTAAAAAGCTTTCACAGAGCAGGTTTGGGTGTCTCCAACAGTACATGTGACTGTCACATGAAGTTTACTTATGTCAAGCTGATGACGCACTTTCTGCAATCTTACATTTTCACAAAAATGGAAGGACTCTGTTCTCCTTTGAGACCACCAAAATAAATCCCCTGCTGCATAAGACGTTTACTACATTGCAGATGTGCATCAGAAGACCCGTCCAACGGTGTTGTTGTGCAGTTACCTCCGCCGAAAATGCCACGTGTGCTCTGCATTTTGGGTCCCTAATTGGTCTCCCTTTGTGAGGGTTTGCTGGTTCGTGGCTTTCCTTAGTTGAGTCCCATGTTTCTGTGCCCATGTTGGCTGGAAAGATTCACTTGCACTTCAGTACACTGCTACACAAATGCTACTTGTCTGTCAACATGCAAATTATGTGGAATTTCTTAGTATCGATTTCATGTGGCCCATGCATGACGTAATTACTCACTGTGCTATGCAAATAACGTGATTCTAAATAAAATATGGCTTATGAGGTACCAATGTCATGAAATTGATGAAGAGAATCGATTTCTACAAATACAATTATGTTACATCGTAAAAATTATCCTGACACACTACAGTGTGGGATTTTGGCAGGCCTAATAATCCCCACATTGACAGCTTTCATGAACTCTACTGTAGTCTTCCTCATCTCCATAGCAGCAGCAATAAAGTTCTTATTGAAGATAGTGACCCATTTAAAATTTAGTCTGGCGATACATTTCCTTAAGCTGCAACACCCAGCCAAATGTGTTCTAGTAAGAATTTCGCGATATTTTCTCACATTTTCGATTTTCTTTTCCATAGTTGGGTTATTCATCAAGAAGCCCTCATTTTCGTTATAAAATCACCAACTCAGTATGATCCTTCATCCTGTGTGTCTGCTTGGAGGAGAAAGCGTTGGTAATCTTAACCAGCTTCTTCCCTGAGCTGAGACACTGCTGGAGGTTTCTGTATTGCGTGACGTATCTCTGCTTGTCCCCCAGCATTCTCATCTGTCTGTGGATAGAGCCTCCTCGTGGAACATATTGCTGTGGACATAGTGGCACATCACTTTGCACATCATCCAAATTAATAGAGTATTTGAGGTCTGCTTCCATAACATATCCCACATAAGAATCTACCGCCACATCATAGATGACTCCACATAATCCGACAAATTCGCATTCAAGTATCCAGAAAAACTCGCCAATCGGCTGTGATTGTTGTATGGCATTCCCATACAAGTCATTCACCTACAAGGTGGATTACTTACGTTGGTGTACCAATGTGCACGTTAGCAATGTCCCCCTGCATCCCTCATTCAAAAATAAATAAGCATTTCAAAATCGTTCAGTAGGTTGTTGTTGACTTTCGTTTCCTGAGCATAGCATCCCAGACAACCCAGGTGCCCTGTAATAAAAGGCTGTATCAAGAGCATGTGTAGTCATGCGGACACTCTAGAATTTCTCAGAAACGTCTGCAAGCAAATGCATTTTTGTGTCGTAAAATTTTGCATATTCTTCTAAATTGGAGGCAGAATATCACTGATCATTAATGATTTTGAGGAAATCTTTCTCCAAGACCGGGAGACACTCCTTCAGAGAGCTGACTGGGACTCTGTGCTCTCCTGCTACGTTCCCTATACGAGAAAATGGGGTGTAATCCACAAATGCTTCTTTAGTCACCTCATAGCTTAGCTGTGGCATCATATTACTAACCTAGTGCTAGTCTATAATAGGGTGTGAGAGGGAAATTCCGCTATCCACAGTATCACCAAAACTATCACTATGACCAAACTGCCTCCAGCCAGTCCGTAACACCTGACGAGGTACTCCACTCTTCCCTGTAGGTCTCAGGTGGTGGTGGTGGTGGTGGTGGTGGTGGTGGCGGCGGTGTGAAGCCACTGAATGGGGCCAGTGTGAGGACAAATGTGTAGAGATACCTGCCATGTGGGCAAGTGTGATCACAAAGGTGCAGAGATGGTCGCCATGTGGGGGATAAGGCATAATGTAAACGCCTAGCCATGTTGCAGATGGTGGAGAAATCCTAATGGCTGGGTGGAGCACAGCCAGTGGGGTGGACGCCTACGAGACATGTGCCACCCCTGTCGCCTTAGCGTTGGTGCAGGTGAGGCAGTGGCAGTGGGAACGACTATCGACCCAGTTTCCTGTGCGTTGGAGGCTCTTGGGCACCACATCAGAGCGGTGGCTGGCGAAGGGACGAGAACGGAGGTTAAGGTATCAGCAGAGGTGGCTGTAGCTGGAGAAACCGCTAGCCTTGCCCTGGTAGTTGGGCATCCCGCACTGGGCCGCATTTTCGAGAAGCTGTCTTCAGCTGCCCCAAAGTGTACTGCAGATATGCTGGAGGGGAAGTTCGCACACCTGGCTGTATTGGCTCACCAACTGTAGAGAAATAATAACGAAAAAATACTATTTTGTTTAAAACTTACAAGATGAGACCATGGCTGTGTACAATTGATGTAGGTTGATTCTTAAGAGGAAGAAGACAGAAAACAGGCACTATTAATAATGCTATTTATTTAAGTAAATAGCAGCGTAATCGCTTTCGAACTGACAAGTTCATCATGAGACTGATGTTAACAAGATTCACAAGATGCACTTTACATAATCTTCAGCTTTCGATTTTTATTCTCCCACTGTAGCGAAATATTCTTGGTGCCCTACAGTACAAAACAATGTTAGAAGCGCCCTATGTGAACATAACTAACCTCCAAACGATGTAATACAGAGTAAACGAATATGTGAGGTTAAGTGGTTACGGTACTTACATCGAAAATTCCGCGAAATTTTGCTAAAAAGTTGCAGGATTGTATTTTTGGAAGATTTCAAAGTACATGCAGCACTTATATGACTTGTATGTCACCATATAGTGCAAGGCACCATAAACACAAACATCAAAAACTATTAGCACATGTGAAGTTGACACAAAGATAGTGGTTTCACAAATACAACAGTGTCAGAGATGTTCACCCTCAGAGATATTACTGTATATAGATTACTTTTATTTCACAGTATGAATGTTTATAACGAATAAACGTAAGGTCATTAACAATTGAAATACAAAGATAAACCTTACATTATGAGCATATAATATTATAGATAGGGTTGACAGATGTAGTAACCAGAGTGAATGCTACTTACATGGTATTATGTAAATACTGTGCTATATACAGGGAACAACGTAGAAGTGAGATAAAATTAATACTATGACAGTAGCAATTACATTAACATTCTATGGTGCACTGACATTTTGAATCAGTTTTACAGTTGCAATAATGTGTAAAGCAGTGACAAAGAAGTTTATGTATTACAATATACACATTGCTCTGATTTGACTGGAATTTCTTACAAAGAGTCAAGGTAACATTACAAGTATTTATATTACAAAGAATAAACATTATATTGTGAGCATACAATATTCAGTGACTATTAATTATAAAATAAATTCGGAAAATATCGTATACAGTTAGCGTGATTGTTACTTATATGGTTTTGTGTAAATAATGTGCCATAACCAGCCAACAACATAGAGATGAGATTAAATGAATAATGTTACAGTAGAAATTATATTAATGTAGTATGGCTCACCAATTTGTTTTATCAGTTTTATAGTTGCAGTGATATGTGACTGAGCTGGCAGCCATATTATGATGTAATATTTTGCTTGGATTATTGGTTGCATGTTGGTGTTAAAAGGAGAAGTGTTTATTTACCTTTTAAACTAGAAAAATAGGTGAGTGAAATTTGGTAGGAAGGTTGCATTGGCTAGCTCTGTCTGTTTCTTGAGGATATGGTGAGGTGATTTGCTTTTATGTGTGTATATTGCAGTCTCTTCAAGCAGATTCTTGGGGCTACCTTTCTCAGCATGATGCGATATTGGCATGTGGTCTTAAATGAATTTTATTTTTTTTAATACTGAGAGTTGTGTGCGTTGCAAGTGCAGATTTCGAAGGACTGTTCTGAGGTATGGCATCTAATTGTTCTTTGAATCGAATCTCAAAATTTCTTCCAGTCTCGCCAATACAGAAGGTAGGGCAGTTTTGGCATTTGAGTTTATATATTCGTGATATTTTGTATGGGGCTATGTTATGAATTGTAAGCTGCTGAAATTTATGGTTTGTGTGCAACCTTATATTTATGGTTTGTGTGGAAACTTATATTTATGTTTGTGTTTTTGAACAGATTACTTATTTTATGGGAAGGAAGAGAGAAATATTTGCTGTTGCTTTCCATTGCCTTTTGTGTTTACTGCATATATGTCAGAGGTGGGGTTGCATTGTCTGCTGTTTTTTGGACTTTTTGTGATAATTCATCAATCATGTGAGGGTTATATCCATTGTTTAGAGCTATGCCCGTGATTGTATTGGTTTCTTTATGTTGTTCAAATGGTTCAAATTGAAATGTATGCCTGTGATTCAGCATGGACCTGAAGTATAGCATCTTATGTTGGTTTGGATGGAAAGATGAGCTGTTACGTACACATCTGTGGCTGTTTGATCCCTGTAAATTTCAAAGTGATGTTTCTGGCTCTTGCTGCAAATTTTTAGATCTAAGAAACTGATGTTGTTGTAGGATTCATGTTCAATGGTGAATTTGTTGTTATGATGCATGCTGCTCAGCTTAGTTGCTACTGTGTCAATTTCTTCATTGTGCCATCAAAAAGAATAATTTTATCATATCTATAACTTTTATAGTAGATGATTTTGCTGTTGATGTGAATGTTAGTTTTTAAAATGTGTGCTCTAAGTGGTTTATGTAAATGTCTGCTAACTTTCTAGGTAGGCTGCTACCCACTGCCAACCCATTATTCTGTTTGTAAATTTTGTTATTAAAACAGAAGTAATTGTATGACAGCACTAATGTGAGTAACTCAGTGACCTCATAGATTTCTGCCATGCTAATTTTCTTATGTTCTTGATTATATTTATGGTGTCCTGTATAGGGATGTTAGTCACAATGCAAATCAGGCTGTTGGTGGAATGTGCATGTCCTTAATTTTGCCAATGAGCTCATACGTGTTCCTAATAGAGTAGTTGGTTTCAAAAGTATTATGGGTGTTAAGACAAGTTAGCAGTTTGTAATTTAATCTATATGAAGGGCTGTTCCTAGAGTTAACAATAGGTCTGATTGGACAATGCTCTTTATGTATCTTAGGCTGTGATCGAAAGCGAGGGGCAGTGGGGTATATATTGGAGTAACATCTCTTGCACTGTTGTATTTGTGAAACTGCAATTTTTGTGTCAATGTCACTTGTGACAAATACTTTTTGGTGTTTGTGTTTGTGTGTGTGTGTGTGTGTGTGTGTGTTTGTGTGTGTGTGTGTGTGTGTGTGTGTGTGTGTGAGTGGTGCCTCATATAAGTGCTGCATATAACTTGCAACATTTCAAAAATACAATCCTGCAACTTCACAACAAAATTTCGCAGAATTTCCGATGTAAGTACTATAACCACATAACGTTGCATATTTGTTTACTCTGTATTACAACGTTTGGAGGTTAGTTATGTTCACATAGGGTGCTTCTAACACTGTTTTCTACTGTAGGGCACCAACACACCAAGAATATTCCGCTACATTGGGAGAATAAAAATCGAAAACTGAAGATTATGTAAAGTGCATCTTGTGAATCATGTTAACAGTAGTCTGATGATGAACTTGGCAGTTCGAAAGCAGTTACGGTGCTATTTACTTAAATAAATAGTATCATTAATGGTGGTAGTTTGCTGTCTTCTTCTTTGTAAGAATCAAGCTACATTAATTATACACACACACGGTCTCACCATGTCAGTTTTAGGTAACATAGCATTAAGAATACCTCGCCAGGTACTGAGAAATGTTCACGATTTCAAAAGATACAGAAGAAACCTAACAAATGCAATCCTCAACATCAAATATAACAAGCAATGTCTATTAGCACAAGTAACCCCAAACTACTTAAGAGTTAAGATTAATGTTGGTGGCAGCACTGCAAATATAGTCGAAGCTAAATGTCAAATCATGTGGCAAAAGACAGTGATAAAAATGCAACACAAAAAGAAATAGCTCATCCACAGACAACTGTACTATCTATACTTGCAACTTAGCAATTACCTTTCCAGCCTATAGTTCTCCTACATATTACAGTACATTGAAGAAATCATTTCTAAAGAATATCAGAATATAACTTCTAGTCATAACAAAAAACTTGAAGATCTGAGAAGTAAAAAAAGGTAGCTTACCTACATCAGTTCCATGAAAGACTTATTAATTCAGGTGACAACACTTTTACAAGTACTGAACTTGCCCTCATAAACAAAGGCCTTAAGCACTACATAGAACCAAATCTTAATGGCAACAGCCTAAAAAGCCTTATTACATCCACTAATCTTGAATGTGATTCTGTAAAATTAAATTCCAGTGAGACGAATTCAATAGCCTTCAAAGCCAATAAAATAATCACAAGACACCTAAAAAATACTTTACATTAAAACAGTGACCAAAAGAAACTGAATTATATCAACTCCAAACTTGTTAACACTAAAGCTCTAATAGTCAAGCAACACAAAAGCAGTTATAATGTATGAAAATGAATATGCTGACAAAATCGTTGAATTTTTCTGTAGTAATAACATAATCGAATTTGACTTTGATCCCACTTCTAAATTACAGGCAAACCTAAGAAAACTCTTAAGAACTGTAATTTCCTCAAAACTAAGTGGAAAGTGTGTTCTGCATTGCTATGAACCCTATGTATTTTTAACTCTAGGAACAGCCCTTCATATAGCTTAAATTACAAACTGCTAACTCTCCTGAACACCCATTACACTTTTGAAACCAGCTACTCCATTAGGAACATGTATGAGCTTATTGACAAAATTAAAGATGTGCACATTCCACCAACAGTAAGATTTGCATCACTTGTCATTGTCAATCTTTATACTGACATTCATATACAAAACACAACAAATATAATCAAGAACAATCTGCTTAAATGTAAAAACTGAGCATGGCGGAAATCTATGAGCTCATTGAGTTACTCACATTGGTGTTGTCACACAATTCCTACAGTTTTAATAACAAAATTTAGAAACAGAAAGAAGGGTTGGCAATGGGTAGCAGCCCAGCTGGTAAGTTAGGAGACATTTACAAAAACCACCTAGAGCACACATTTTTTAAAAAACTAAGTCACATCAACAGCAAAATCATCTACTATAAAAGGTATGTAGATGATACAAGGGTTTATCCATGTATTAATGTTGCTGGTAAAGAACACTGCATTCAGTAGGTAGTTGGTCCTAAAGGATGTGAACAATATCCATCCCAGGGGATTTCCACCATCTTTGACATACCCAGCATCTGGTTTTCCAGGAAGGGCTGATGAATGGTGACAAAGCCAGCAGGGTTTGAGTCTACATAACCCCTACCCCCTTAACAGTCATTCTGCTCTAGTCTGCAGTCGTATCATCATCACTGGTAGTGACCTTGTCCAGGGTAATGAAGTGAGGGGCAAGCAGAAGCAGCATCAGTGGCTGTGCCAAACATCCAAAGATAGTTTTGGAAGAATTGGTGTGTAAGTACATATTTTCAAATCATGTGCCCCAAATGGTGTGTGTGTGTGTGTGTGTGTGTGTGTGTGTGTGTGTGTGTGTGTGTGTGTGTGTGTGTGCAAATTCCACAGCAACTACTCACTTGTAGATTGGTAGGAGTCAACTATTCCTCCAAGTAGTTGGTCCATATCTTTCATACCAAGCATGTATATGTGTGTGCAAGTTCCATAGCATCTCTTCACTTGTAGATCGGTAGTAGGTGATTCTTCCTGCACTTCAGCGATATTTTCTGTTCCATGCTTTCATACCATGTATGTATGTGGGAGTGTGTGATCAGATTTTGTAGTATATTTCTGTAGTTTGCAATCAGATATTAGAATATATTTTAATAGTTTGAGCTCAGATCTGTTGTATATTTTCATCAGATTTTATAGTATTTTTCGTAGATTATATTCTGATTTTGTAGTATATTTTGGTAGTTAATGTTCTGATTTAGTAACTAGAGGCTGGCTAATCTCGTCCATCATATGGAGGCCTAGAGAGAGAGAGAGAGAGCAGCCTCCTGTTATTACTAATATTTCGTTTGGCATCAACGATACATTACTTGAATTGAACAGCAATGATGTTACTGGTAACACAATATGCATATACTACAAATAAAATAGATTACATTCATTTATGGTAATAAAAGTAATAAAAAGCCTCCTGTGACAAATGGTTTTCCATTGCAGCTGGAGTCATGTAAGTAAATACAAGGTGTTAGGAAAGCAATCTAATATTTCAGGGGATGATTGTATGCATCAAAGCAAGGAAAAATGCCTTATAACAATGGGTCTTGTTCAGAGGGGATACTGAACATGGTGTCTGTTCATCTCAATGTGCGCATCTGCCCTTTGGTGTAAGGACTCTTGCACTTTTGAAACCACCCCGGTTGGTTCTGAATGTGCTCTGATGCGTGGAAGACATGTCTGCACATTGTTTATTGGAGTGGCATAGGCCATTTTCTTCATGTGTCCCCATAACCAGAAGTCTAATGGATTTAGGTCTGGGAAACAAGCTGGCCAAAGTATGCTACTTTTCAAATGTTCTCGTGAGGCGCCGATGCACAATGCAAAGGAATTGTGTTGCAGCGCCATCGTACATGAACCATATTTCTAATCTGTCCAGACATGGCACACCCTGCAGCAAGACAGACAGTACATTATTCAGAAAGTATTGATAATGAGCCCAGGTTAACATCTGTGGTAGCATGTATGGCCCCAGCAATCTATCGCCAAGAATACCGACCCATACATTGGTTGAGAATCGATCATAATTGCAATGGTAACACTGACCACCTTAAATGGCAATCGATGCTAACATTAAATCTCTGTGATGAGCTTTTCTGAAAGTTGTGATCGTGAGATAACGTAATGGGAACTGAACTTTCTAACTGGGATTCGTATCCGAAACATTCCAGCATAGTATAACCAACAGTAAACAAGTACGTCTCGAACAGACGTTCTCCCACTACAAAAGAAAATTGTAATATTATGTATTAATACTGATCGCCAACCTCATTACCCATTTTTGTGTCAATCAATGTAATAAAGCAGAATTCAGTGCTAACGCTAGCCTAACCTTCTCTGACACACATACTCACTAAATTCTTTCTTTATATTCATTGGCACTGCATCACAGTAACCTAACATTGCAGATAAATGAACTACTGACTTGGAAGTCAGATAAAATTATGACCAATGAGATAGCAAACAGTGACATATGCCTCTCAACAAAACGTACCTTGAAACTTCCTGACAGATTAAAACTGTCTGCAGGATCGAGACTCGAACTGGGTACTTCTGCCTGCGAAAGGCAAAGGTCCTGAGTTCGAGTCTCGACCCGGGACGCAGTTTTAACCTGCCAGGAAGTTTCATATCAGCGCACACTCCGCTGCAGAGTGAAAACCTCATTCTGGGCACTTACCTTAAATGAAGTAGATGCAGCAGTTTACAGAACTAATCACCAACAGAGGGTTTATTAATCATCATAATGCATAACAATGTTGCTTAGTACAGATTCTCTATGCCTGTGCATTAATCAGCGTGCAATGCAATAGCAATCACAGTAAATATTTCTTTCTTAAGCTCAGTTTGAGTCATTTAAACTGAATCGAAATCTAACTACGCTGGCTATGAAGAACCCTTTCCTTTGCTTCGTTAACTAAGGTTCATATTCCAGGAAAACCTGTAATTACTACGTCAAAGCTGGCGCATATTCCATAGGATGTTGTTTGTGTTTTGTTCAACATCAGTTCAACATCAGTTTGTACACCATCTCAACTCCATTCATGACAACATTAGATTTACTATGGAATCAGGGAAAGATGGTTGCCTCCCGTTTCTGGATTTTTTGGTGAGACGTAAGAGTAACCACTTTCTGGGACATTCTGTTTACTGTAAGACCACTCACACTGATTTGTACTTGCACTCTTCAAGTTGCCATCAACCATCCCAAACAATGAGTGTGCTTAAAACCCTCGTACACAGGGCCCATAAAGTGTCGGATGCAGATAGTTTACCTAAAGAGCTTTCACATCTAAAGACAGTGTTCAGAGACAATGCCGGCCTGGGTGGCCGAGCGGTTCTAGGTGCTACAGTCTGGAACCACGTAACCGCTAGGGTCGCAGGTTCGAATCCTGCCTTGGGCATGGAAGTGTTTGATGTCCTTAGGTTAGTTAGGTTTATGTAGTTCTAAGTTCTAGGGAACTGATGATCTCAGAAGTTAAATCCCATAGTGCTCAGAGCCATTTGAACCATTTTTTTCAACATCAAAGAATCAGCGAGAGGTAATTAGTTTGACCGCCACAGTACATACAATACCACAGCATCTGTGGGATTATTGGGGGCTGTGGGCAGTGGGATGTTTGCACACAGATCTCTGTTATTAATATATCTGATTATGGCAGCAAAACAATCGCTGTCTGCTGGCACTGAGCTGTTAACGGGCATGGCGTTTTCTTGCAGACACTGCCTGTGTTTGCAGTGATCTTTGTGGTATGCTATCAACGATGATTTTGGATCTCTGTAGAAGCATCTTTCTGCTATATGTTACGCTTGTCAATCTTTAACAGTGTAAGAAGAGCAATACATGACTGTGATCTGTAGCAGTGTAGTTACTTATGCTTTTTACTTTGATTTTTTGGTGATAATTACTTATGTTGAAAAGACTCTTCTTTTGGCAGATATGTGCAATATGTAGAGAGTTTTATATTGATGTCGACAATTCTGTGGCGGTATTGCATGCACGACCCAAAAGAAACGGTCTATTTGCGTACTTAATTACCTTCTGACAGGTCGATCATTTTTTGTTTGCAAAGTCTTTTACAACACTTGCTCCTTTCAACAACCGAGAATGGCGTGCTTTTCCTCTCCAGTCCTCATGCAGGACGGTATGGACACTGTTGTCAGGTGCCTAGTTACAGTAAGTACAGATATTAAACCACTCTCCATCCAGCACCAACATTTCATCAGTTGAATGCGTTATGAGCTTTTCTGCCAGTTTCCGACAGTATAGCACCCACAATAAAGAAAATAAACTCCCCTATGTCATTCCCACACCAACAGCTCAGAACACACTAAGCGATTTTCCCACAAATTTCTAAATTGGGGAGGGAGGGAAATGGGGAAGAGAAGGAAAGTGTAGGAGAGGTGGTGGGAGAGGTGGGAGATGGCTTGGGGGAAAACCCATGGCATTGTCCAGTGATGTTATTAGTGTGATATTGCCATATCAAAACGAGGGGTCAGGGAGTGGGGGGGGGGGGGGGGGAGGGCTGGGTATTTCTCAGAGGGGGGCTACTATCTTGAATGCATTGAAACTGTCCTAGAAGCTACCTTAGCCCACTACTACCACACAAGTGTATGAACCTGCAGGAATCAGAAAACTTCACTGATTTGTTCTTCCTCATCCACCCTAGAACCCAGATCTCGCACATTCCAACTTCCATGTGTTTTGCCCATGAAGGATGCACTCCAGGGGAAGCAGTATGTGGATGATGAGGAGGTTATTGCTGCAGCAAGGTGTCGGCCCTGACGTCGACTTGTAAAGTGGTAGTATGTGGGTGTACAGGACCTTCCAGTTATGTGACGGACGGGCATCGCACTGAATGCAGATTATGTTGGAAAAGAGGTTTTGTAGCCCAGAGACCGGGGAACAATACGTTGTATTGATATCTGGAATAAAACCTACCTGCTGTAAGAAAGTATTGTTTTGCATTACTTATTGGCGGCCCCTCATATTATAACCTGCTCTTGTGTGCCTACCAAAGCCTGAAGGTCCTGTATGTCAAAAGCATGTCAGTAACACGTGTATGCTGAAGCTGTTGCCATGATTTTATTGTCACTTTTAACTCAGTACTGGCAGCCTCGACTTTGACCAAGTTTGGCTTATCGATTGTTCGGTGGTAAATCTTCCACTTCACAAGAACGGCACATCCGCTGCCTGGGTGACATTGCCGGTAGCCCCTTTGGAGAGAGTAACTGTGTCCCGGAAACATCTGTTGAATGCCGATAACATCTGGTGAGAACGCCAGACAGATTTAAATGCAAAATGAGATCAGATTGTGCGAAGTTTTTGTCTCAAACGCTACTCGACGTGAGGCGAAATTTGACCTCATATGTAGAAGCACACATTCTATCCGACGGATAATATTTGAACTTATGACGCCAGATAGAGTTGAGGTATGAACTGTCAAAGACTGTAAGATCTCCAAAACTACATATACTACACGCCTGTAACAAATTCTGTTTTAATTCATATAGCAAAATGGCCATTATTCTTTAAAAAAAATTAACTGGTCCTATTACGAACAACGATCGAGTTACTGCATAAAGACAGCATATGTAAGCTTTGTATCTGGCATATTAATTGCACTTTCAGTTTACCGTTGACACGTGATGGTCCAACACGTTCCGGAAACCCGAAAATCGAATAACACCCCTCACCTCAAAGTAGTCACGACCGTTTGTCACACACAAAACTCTATAAAATCACAAAAGGCAACAAATTCACAGAGAGCACCATAATATTTTTTTTTTCTAGAGACATTTATGCAACTCTGAAGAAATATGTCTAGGAATAAGCTTGCTACTAACCTGCACAGGAGAATGCGCAGCTGGTTGTTACTTGATACCATGATCCAAAGCAAGAGACTGCATGCAAGCGCACGGAAGTCGTCGCCATCGTCGTCGTCGTTCTTGTTGCTGTTGTAGCTACTCATCACCCGCAAATGGAAGAGGGAATGAGAAAAACTACACCATTGTCCGAAGTACCCTCCGCCATACACCTGTGACCTGCGGAATATATAGATGTAGATGTACATTTAAACATTTAGAGCCATCTCGTTCCGAGTTTTGGGTTTGTATCGAACAGTGACACTCCTACGAAGTGCTTTGAGGCATCAGAATTTTAGGCGGGCTACCTTCGAGAAAAGTTGGGTAGCACCCTCATTTCACATCTGTTTTCCTGTCTCGAGTGACACACTTATCGACTGAAACTAATCTAAATATACTAATAAAATTATTTACTTTTCTTTTCTATTACAGAATGAAAGTATAAGGAGTTCATGATACACTGCATGATCCACATTACTAACATTAATATTTGATGTTAGTAAGTTTATGTTATCTCGCTTGTATTCATCGTAGGATAGAACTAGTTACTGTTGCCTAATGGTGGAGTAAGAAGTCGCGAGAACGATTGCGAAGGAAATCGGCCGTGCCCTTTCAAAGGAACCATCCCGGCATTTGCCTGAAACGATTTAGGGAAATCACGGAAAACCTAAATCAGGATGGCTGGAGACGGGATTGAACCATCGTCCTCCCGAATGAGAGTCCAGTGTGCTAACCTAGAAGACGTAATATATTGTTATTCCACTTATTACGTTCCCTCAGTATTCAGTGCTAGGCCGCATTTTCTGCGCGAGGAAGAAAATTGTATATCACCGTTAGCGAGTGTGCTGTTTTCAGGGGATTCTTCCCCTGCCATAAGTTAGCACCATTTTTTTTCTGGGCCAGGGAGGCTCTACCACTTCTTTTCCCCCAGGTGACCATGTATTCTGCTATCCCCAGGCGCACATTATCAAGTCGGCACGCTCTCTCTCTCTCTCTCTCTCTCTCTCTCTCTCTCTCTCTCTCTCTATTTCTCAGCCACCTCTGAAAAGTCGGGGGTAAGGCATTCACACGTATCACTACTTGTCTCTTCGTACCGTCGCGTATCTTTGACCAGTATACTGCCTGTATGTCTCCGCATTAAAGACGGAACAGGCAGGAGTACCCGTAAATGTTTGATTAATAAACAATTTGTGGATCGAACGGTATTTTCAGTTACTCATTAAACATTTTACGCTACAGATTTAAAAAGTTCTTTCGTAACTCTTTCCCTCTGGTTCTATCATTTTGCTACAGCAATTGTGATAACAGTGGTCATTCAAAATTAGTTAGTCAACCTATGGACTCCCCCACGTAGTGAGAAATGATTCCACACATAAACAAAGACATGAAATCGTGGAAATGCTGTTTGAGGCAGCTAACACTGGTTTTACAACGTATCAGATGGTTATACCTAAAGTGTAGTTACACGCTGAGGTCCTATGTAGGTTGCAATTACCGTATTACAGTGGAACTCGGTAGATATTCTAGTGCGTCATAAACATTCCGGTGAATTGTGAGCAACGTAGTTCTATACAGTCGCCTTCAAATCACGTAAAAACTGGATGAGTCCCTGGTAAACGCGTTCTCTTGGATATCCCTGAGCTAAAAGTCTCATGGATTCAGATAATGTGACACTGCAGGCCATGGGGTCGGAAAACTTCTTGCGATGACACGTTCGTGTAAAGTAGCATTAATTAGATCTTTTACTGAGCGAGCGACATGAGATGTTGCCCAATCTTGCACGAAAATAGTGGTTTCCACACAGCTGCGCTCTTCCTAAGTAGGAATAACATGCTGTACAAGGGTGTCTCGATAACGTGTAGACATCACGCTACAGCCGACAGTCCCTCTAGGTATATTGTGTTCAAAGAAGAACGGACCGGGAACGTAAGTGCTTGTGATTCGACACCACACAGCCCCATACGGTGAAGCAATGCTCCTCGTGCACAACACGCTGTTTAACTCTACTCTAAGTTCGGCAGTTCTCTGCATTCATTGCAACTTGTAGTGCAAAAAATGCCTCGTCACTCGATATAATATTGCCCGGCAACATGTCATCAACATAGATACGAGCCAGTAACCGAAGATCAAATTTAGAACGTTGCTGCGGATCATGAGGTTTCAGTTACTGCCCAATCCAAGTCTTGTATTGTACTAGCGTAAAACAGAATGCTAAAATTTCCATAGTGTTGGCCATGGAATGGACAAATCACTGCACGAGCACAACCACTGTCCAAGGTAAGTGCTGATGGTCAGTTGCAACAACAACAACCTCGTCAATAACATCCACCATCACAGGACGCCTTCCTCTTACATATGCCACACAAAGCTCATCCGTGTTTTCGAATTTCATTATCATCTTCTTTGAACCGTTTAATGACATCGGGCCTATCGTCAGACCTTTCGGCCTGCGACACTTTCTCAGAGCAACAGTGTAATCGCCGCCGTTCATATAAAGCAGTTCATTAACAGCGCACAGACTCTCTTCTCGACAGCGATACTGTTCTCTCATGCTATGGCTTGTTAAATGAGAGCGTAGATACCTTACCGTCTTACCGAGTGTAGAGCGCCTGATTTGCACCTGTGTGGCCACAACTGGAACTAGTTTGCTTTCCATCTTTAATCAGTTCAGAGTTAACGCTTTTGCATGTCTACCAAGTTTCGCTATCATAGAACTGAACAGCTAGTTTGAAGAAGAGAACGAATCCAAAACCTTTTGTAGGGGTATAGAAAAAAACTACCCCCTGTTCTTATTTTTAATTTTATCGCAACCAAACATTAATGTAGGATTCTTTACATGAGCCTCCTACCTCAGTACCTTGAAAATATGAACTGAATCGTTCTGAAGGACGTAAAGTAATATTAAAAACCGACGGTTTGTTCCCTTCTTCAAACTGATTATGAATCAGGAATTAAAATTTATCATTACAACATCAGGAATAGTTATATTTTCACATAAGTTTCATAATAGAACATATACAGGCAATTGGTACACTATTCACAGGTTTTCAAAGCAGTACGGTATCTGTGAAATTTGCAATGAAAATCATTACTGCCCTCATTTTTCTCGTCCTCTATAGTAGCCGTTTGTGGAGAAAATGCTTCTCAGGAATGTATTAAGCAAGATCATAGACCATGTATTCATATGAAGTTTTGTTAGGAATAACCTAATTGAGTTAATGCCTGATTATTTACGTCCAGGAGGAGTTGTTATACTTTCGAACTCTGTGGATGCGGAGAAAGTGATTCAACCTAGACACAGAATCACGAAAACCCCACACAATTAGATTAATATTCCCTTAAACACTGTAGTACCAGACTACACATCTGTTCACATATGCCTGTAATCATCATTACTCATGTTATTACTCATGAAAGTGTGTTATCATGAACCTAAGTACCATGTAAACATAACCTGCGTTGTCTGGCCGCTGTAACATGCAATTTTACCTCGCCGTGAAACTTAGACCAATAGCGAACAATCCACTTCAATTCTATCGGTCAGTGTCCAGACACTGATGGCGGACGCCGCGATATACGCGCACAACCGTATCAAACATTAAGGTATTCAAACTCACTTGGAAAATGACACTCTTTCTAACATATACCCTCAAAAGGCACACAAAAAACATGCAAATTGCAGCAGCATTAATTTAAAAGAAAGAGATAGTTTAAGTGAAGTAAAGATGACTGTAGATGATGGAGGGTAAACAAAGTTATCTTGAAAGTTAGTAGTTCACTTCCAGCAATGCAATTTACATACCAAATGTTAAGAAAATTAAAAGCAAGAAAATACACTCCTGGAAATTGAAATAAGAACACCGTGAATTCATTGTCCCAGGAAGGGGAAACTTTATTGACACATTCCTGGGGTCAGATACATCACATGATCACACTGACAGAACCACAGGCACATAGGCACAGGCAACAGACCATGCACAATGTCGGCACTAGTACAGTGTATATCCACCTTTCGCAGCAATGCAGGTTGCTATTCTTCCATGGAGACGATCGTAGAGATGCTGGATGTAGTCCTGTGGAACGGCTTGCCAAGCCATTTCCACCTGGCGCCTCAGTTGGACCAGCGTTCGTGCTGGACGTGCAGACCGCGTGAGACGACGCTTCATATAGTCCCAAACATGCTCAATGGGGGACAGATCCGGAGATCTTGCTGGCCAGGGTAGTTGACTTACACAATCTAGAGCACGTTGGGTGGCATGGGATACATGCGGACGTGCATTGTCCTGTTGGAACAGCAAATTCCCTTGCCGGTCTAGGAATGGTAGAACGATGGGTTCGATGACGGTTTGGATGTACCGTGCACTATTCAGTGTCCCTTCGACGATCACCAGAGGTGTACGGCCAGTGTAGGAGATCGCTCCCCACACCATGATGCCGGGTGTTGGCCCTTGTGCCTCGGTCGTATGCAGTCCTGATTGTGGCGCTCACATGCACGGCGCCAAACACGCATACGACCATCATTGGCACCAAGGCAGAAGCGACTCTCATCGCTGAAGATGACACGTCTCCATTCGTCTCTCCATTCACGCCTGTCGCGACACCACTGGAGGCGGGCTGCACGATGTTGGGGCGTGAGCGGAAGACGGCCTAACGGTGTGCGGGACCGTAGCCCAGCTTAATGGAGATGGTTGCGAATGGTCATCGCCGATACCCCAGGAGCAACAGTGTCCCTAATTTGCTGGGAAGTGGCGGTGCGGTCCCCTACGGCACTGCAGAGGATCCTACGGTCTTGGCGTGCATCCGTGCGTCGCTGCGGTCCGGTTCCAGGTCGACGGGCACGTGCACCTTCCGCCGACCACTGGCGACAACATCGATGTACTGTGGAGACCTCACGCCCCACGTGTTGAGCAATTCGGTGATACGTCCACCCGGCCTCCCGCATGCCCACTATTCGCCCTCGCTCAAAGTCCGTCAACTGCACATACGGTTCACGTTCACGCTGTCGCGGCATGCTACCAGTGTTCAAGACTGCGATGGAGCTCCGTATGCCACGGCAAACTGGCTGACACTGACGGCGGCGGTGCACAAATGCTGCGCAGCTAGCGCCATTCGACGGCCAACACCGCGGTTCCTGGTGTGTCCGCTGTGCCGTGCGTGTGATCATTGCTTGTACAGCCCTCTCGCAGTGTCCGGAGCAAGTATGGTGGGTCTGACACACCGGTGTCAATGTGTTCTTTTTTCCGTTTCCAGGTGTGTAGTTTTATGAAGAAGCGAACGGTTTACTGTCAGTACTGCAGAATTCTTTTAGGCTTTAAATGGGTACAGCGACAACAATGCACCTTATCTGTTCGTTGTTGTCGAGAAATGCGGCGTGCTGCGAAGACATTAGCGGTTTCTGATGTTGCAACTAATTCCGTTCGTCGTAGTTCACGGCGAAGTATACTGGTTAAGTCTCTTCTCGGGATATCTGCATAGCATCTGCAGTGGCATTTAACAGGCCACTGGCTGAATAGATATAACTGTTGCAGCCAATCCACAGTTTTCGCATGTACTCGTCTATTACTCGTTTTACAAACACAGTTGCGTTTCAGTACTTTACAAGCTGTACATGATAATCTCCGATCGCGATATATAATTCCCGTAAATAACGGGCCTCTGATTTGTGTAGTTGGTGATAGCACTCTGTAGGGATCGAAAAGAGTTTCATCGGATTCACACCCGGCAAATTTGGTGACCAAGACATCAACATGATTTTTCTATCGTGGTCATGAAACCACACTAGCACGATTCTGCCTTCGAGCACACGGATAATTATTCTGCTCGAAGATGACATTCTCGTCAGGAAAGAAATCAAGCGTGAGGGGGTGCAGGTGGTTCGCAGCTGAAATGATGTATTCGATTACTGCCACAGGACAGGAGACTGTTCACATAGCACAATGCTTTTCCCATTAGTCTGCGCTCTGGTGCGCTTCACGTTTCCAGCTGCCGTTCGCCACGAAGATGGCGTTTGTGAAGATGGCCATCGACCTGGCGTTGCAAGTAACATGACTCATCAGTGGAGCTGACATGTTCCCATTGATCGATGGTCGAATTACGATGGTCCCGTTCCCGCTATAGTCATAACTGTCGATGTCGTTAGGTCAAGATGGGAACATGCAGAGTCGTCTGATGCAGAGTTCGGTGTTCAACAAATTACTCCAAATTACTTGTGCGTTCCTCAGCACTATGCTCGTTCAGCAGAGATAACACAGATCACCAGCTTTCCTACTTTAAGCAGGAATCAAACCTTCGAAACCTACGTTCTGCGAAGAGTTCTGGACGTCTCACCACTTATCGCCTAGTGGTAGCTTCACTGTTCTTCTACCACTTTACACATATACTCACGACAGTACCAAGTCCACCGTTTTCAAGACACTCGTTCACAGGCTCTGCGTAATAATAATCTGCCGTTCGTCAGTGTTTTTTATCTCAATGGATTTCCCCATTTGCACCCCACATCTTCATTAGTGTGATTTCCCATCAGTTTCTGATCCGTTTACATACTTTACTTATCGAATCACGTCCCCGAAACTCCACCCGGTGGCATCCAATGCCGCGGTGACCAAAGGTCAAAATATTTTGACTGTTCCCTGTAACGGTTAGTTACGTTCGCATCCGACAATCGCGATCGCAAATTCATTAGAACCGTTCTCACACCTTATCCGCGATTGTAGCTATGTTCATAGTGACAGTAACGGCTTAAAACACTCTGCTGTTCATTAAGAACATATACTACACAGTTTTATAGAGCCTTAGCTCTCGCGATGCGGTTACACGCAAAAGCAGTTTCACTCGCAACGTAGCAATAATAAATTTTTTTAAGTATATATTAAGTAATATTTGAGCCTGGGAAAAACGAACATCAGTGGGATAAAATTACCCTGCAGCGTTAGAGGCACAAGCAAGTGTTAGAAGAGTTCCCCTCTCAGCCGATGTGATAGTTCCCATTTGCTTTTGGCCAATAGCAGCTATTACTTTCTTAGATTTTTGAACCGTTGTGACCCCTGTTTCATCAATGTTCCATATTTGAGAAGCATTAAACTGATATTATTGGAGAAATCGTTGATATATTGTAAACAATGAATTAACGTTTGCCTTATTGACCGACGTCGCACGACTTAAAGACATCGCTTCTGGTGTTCCTAAAGGTAACTGTGGATTTCGGCGCATTCGGCAGTACCAGCCATGTTATTTTGATGCCAAGAAGGAGTTATGTTTTTAGCATTAAGCTGCACACCGCATTGGTAAGCTAGTTTCCTTACTTCTATAGGAAGTAGTCCGAAATACAATTCGGTTCACTTGAGTAGGTAGGAAGCCATCTTATCGTCCAATTCTGCAGTAAATACTTGTCTAGGCTTAACTTAACCAACCCTTAAACATTGATTATTCTTCTTTTTCTTTATGTATCTATAAAGAGAGATACGACATAATGCGAAAGTCTGACTAGCTTTCCGAATACTGCATATTTTTTCTACAACTCCAGCTGCCGCTAACTCGTACACTTCATGACTTTGTGTTGCCCGCTCTGCCTTTCTTTTATACACCCTCATTCTAGAAGCAAGGAAAGAAAGTAGGTATCTACTTCATAACGTGGGGCATGTAGTAACACGTCACAACAAGCTCCGGGATTTTGTTACAATTAACCACATGGTATGATTTTTAACATTTATCAAGATAATTATTTAAACAATTTAGCAATCTGAAAAACTGTTACACATTATCAGAAATAGATAAATTTGAATGTAAATAAGATATAGAAAGTTTGCAAATAGTCGATAATAGTAACGCAAACCAAAATGTTACGATAGCACAATTTTATATTACCTGCCAAAAGTGAAAGGCGTGCACACTTCCGCTCACTGCGTCGGTCAGTGGGACACTGGCTATGGCAACATGATGCGGCGCGGTTTATAGGTCAAATTGAGTCCAAGAATTACGCTAATAAAATTTAAGATCCTAGTGAAAAGAGCCTGTTACTGCTTACCCCTGTTACAACAAGTCCCTCGCTCCCCTACTCGTGAGAACAAATAGACCAAATCGAAACTCACTAATATGTCAGCTGGTTCGAGTCGCAAAGCCTTCAGTAGTTGTATAAAATCTTTCGAGTTTCGAATCTAACGTTCATATTTTCCTACCAGTGGACATAGAAGAGAAGCCAGATGTTTTGCCATGTAATATGTTGCGATTCCCATATTGCTCACTATGAGTCGAAGAGGAACCCGTTCCTTATGGATCTTTGGCAACCCATAAAGTCGTGGTGAAACTGGCGCTTGTATCCCTAGGCTCTTTTCGAGATATTCAGGAAATTGGCTGGATTTGAGGAGAGCAGATGTATTCCTTTGCACTGCGTCATTTGAATGCTTCTGGAGACGGCGATACGCTGAGTCCTGCAGTAAATCCATCTTGCGATATAAGATTTGCAGGCAAAAGGACAGTAGCGTTTCCCTTGTCAGCAGGTAAAATTACAATTTGTTTGTCTCCTCTTAAGGAACGGAGAGCTTTCCTTTCT
Organism: Schistocerca gregaria; assembly: GCF_023897955.1. NCBI lineage: Eukaryota > Metazoa > Arthropoda > Insecta > Orthoptera > Acrididae > Schistocerca > Schistocerca gregaria. The sequence continues at coordinate 149,226,247 of NC_064925.1, forward strand.
TCAGCGTTGATGTTCTGCTTCGATGTTGGCGTCCTGGTTATGGCCCTGCAAGCCTCTCGCCTAATTTCTTCACCTGGAAGTTTCAAGACACCTTGCTCAATATCACTGACAAAATACTTAATAGGCAAGATCTTTGGGGGTGGGCGCTAAATTTAGTCCCTTTTCCAGCACTTACATCACAGCATGACTCCGTTATTTATCTGTGAAATTAGACACAGTACGTCTACATGGTTTACGTTCTTTTGGTGACTGGCGTGTAAGGCGATGGAACTTCGAAGTTTGACGCGCCACAGCCTGCAGCCACGTCCAGTCCGAAACAGACAACGTAGCACCGTCCACCAACTCCCAGGAATCCAATGACAGACGCGACGAGATATTCAGACGTAGTGAAAGCAAGCTCCTGGAGGCTCTGTGTAATTCTCGCCTGGTATAACAGATTCTTTCCCTCACCAGTGCCATGCTGGATCGTTGTTTGAGCCTCTTTTTTATTATACGTTAAATGAATATACGTTTAGAATTTGTTTGACTTATTCCACATGCATCAGAACCATTTCGCTTCGGATCAGTAGCGTATATCTTTTTCTTCTAAATATATGTTGTGTTTTCTCATTCTGTAACATCTTCTGCATACTTGAAGATCTATTGATTTATAGAGAAGTATAAAGTGTTGTATTTTAACTCGTAGTATTCTTCGTGGCTACACAAACATATTGTAACTTAAATCCTAACATAACTGACTCTGAAAAAGCTGCAAGAACAGCAGCACAATCGCATGTATAGCGAATAAAGTCATACCAAATATGCACATCACTATACAGCTACCCGAAATGGCATTATTCTGTTGAGGCTAACGCATGTTGATTTTAAAACGTGATTACAGTTGAAGAAACGTATTGTTTATTAAAATTCTTGAGCAGCCGCAGATCGTCACATCCCAATAAATTTCATAACATGGAGAAATTAAGCACATACAAAGTTTTGGTTTAATACCCAAGGCGTTGGGAAGAAATAGTTGCCTTTTTGACCTCGCACTAAGAGCCAACCACTATAAATAACCAACTACGGAGCACATTATACGATTATGAACACATTTTTGTGGCCTTTGCTTTTCAGGCATTCTTTTACCTCTTAGAAATGATATCTATGTTTCATTGTTCTGTTTATTTCTTATAGTCCCATAAAAGGCAATGAAACACAAAGAAAGATGACATATATTGTAACATAAGATAGACATGAGGAGCAAACTAGCATCAGAAAACAGAACATATTTCACCAAAGCAAATCTGCTTGAATCAAATGTAAGGTATTAACGTAAAAAGAAACAGAACGTATGCCTGGATCACAGTATTGTACGGAGATGAATAATGGTCTTTCGAAAATTAGAAAAGCATAGAAAAGCAAAGTATCAGGAAGGTTTGTATTTGGTGCTACAGAAGGATACTGAGAACTGTGTTGATAATTCAAAATGTAGCCAACAAACTTTTCGTGGACAAACACAGCATTTGGCGAAGCCACCCAAACTGCCCTTGACTGTAGCAGAGAACGAAGAGAGAAATTGAAAATTAATCCTGATAATAGGATTATAGATTCACAATGCTGACTAAATAACGAGTTTATTGGTACCAAACACGGAACTATTAACTAGATATTTAAAAAATCATTAATGAATTTAGTCTATTTGAGTATAAAATCTAATTATCTCTGGTCAACAAATATCCCTAATGAAAAAAGCTCCTCATTTTCAAGCATCGTCTATACTTGTAAAATTCTCTAACTTTAGTCCTGGCTACGGAGGCAGATGTGTGTGTGTGAAATCTTATGGGATTTGACTGCTATGGTCAGCAGTCCCTAAGCTTACGCACTACTTAACCTAAATTATCGTAAGGACAAACACACACACCCGTGCCCGAAGGAGGACTCGAACCTCCACCGGGATCAGCCGCACAGTACGGAGGCACAGATAGCCATCGAAAGCTCGAGAATTTTATTAGAACTGCCGCGGTTCCAAAGCCAACAAGATTTTATTCCATCGAAAGCTCGAGAATTTTATTAGAACTGCCGCGATTCCAAAGCCAACAAGATTTTATTCAGATCAGCCGCCGCGGAAGACTCCACTGACAAATACCATCCCTGTCAATACTGCATCCCGGGTTGTCTTTGGAGGAGGCTCAGCGTTGTTCCATTTCACCATTCAGTTAATATTAAGATTACTGAAGACGGTGAGTTTTCTTGATGTTGGGACGGTCACTGTAAGACTGGAAGAAAACCACGGCGGCACGAAAGGGACCTAAATTGTGCCTAAGGTTTCAAATAAGTGGCGTGAAAACAGGCCCTGTCACCAAAATTTCAGACATATGAAATGTATTCAGATTGAGAATATAGACAACCATAAGCTGTATAATGGAATGAGGACAACTAAAATTTGAACCGGACCGAGACTCGAAGTCGGATTTCCCGCTTACTGCGAGCGGCTTCTTTACCCTTTTTCCGTTGATCTCATTGTCTTCGTTATTGTCTGTTGTATTTGTTCGGGGTGAACGTCTCATGACAGTTGTTCAAGTTCTTAGTTGTTCCATTCAGACAGTCCCATTGTTGCAGAGGGAAGCTAACCCTCTGACCGAATACGCTGAGCTACCGCGCCGGCTCATTGGTCTATCCGATCATGACTCATGGCCAGACCTGAACTTCCATATGTCATCAACCATGTATGTACAACCTGTGTTCATACATCCATTGTATCTCACCCATATGGGAATATACATAATTGGCGTAAGAGTACAGGTTGTAAACACATTGTTCACGACTAATGGAAGTTCGGGTCTGGCCGTCAGTAATGCTTGGATAGCCTAATGGTAAGGTGACCTCTCGCAATATGCAGGATATTGGGGTTCAAGTTCTGATCCGGCAAAAATTTTCATTGACATAGTTCCATTATATAGCTGATAGCTGTTCAAGCTCGCAATCTGAATACATTTCAAGTATTTTATAATAACTGTAGTCGCCGCAGTGCCCGGTCCTTAGGACAATCATGCATCTCGAAAGAAACACTGCATCGTTATTTGGAATAACACAGGCACTACAATACCTAAAGAACTTCAAACAGCTAAGACGCACCGCCGACCTGAGGCCACAGGAACCGTTGGCCATTGGCGCCTTCCCGCCCCCTTCCCCCCCCCCCCCCCCCCCTCGACTACTTTCCGCCTCCAGCTCCCCAGGACCCGCCATCCTCCGCCACATCCCAAGTTATGTTGGCATCGGACGCCTCTTTGACTCCTGGAGAAGCATACAGTGAGGTAATGTGGAAGTTAGGGCTATGTTAGAACACTGCTGTCTCTCTATCAACATGGAATCAGCAACTTGTATGAAACAGACAGCAGACGAGTAACATAATATATGTGTCCTCGGAGTCTTTCGCAACGGCATACATGAATAAAACGTTCTCGGTTTTCCAGCCACGTCAATTCAAATAAAATGCTCGAGCTTTCAATGGCCATCCCCGCCATCGTCGTCAGGAGAGAGAGACCGTAACAGCCCCGGCAGTCAGTGAACTCCTGACGACGATGGCGGAGATGGCCATCGAAAGCTCGAGCATTTTATTTGAATTGACGTGGCTGGAAAACCGAGAACGTTTTATTAACATAATATATGGTCGCAGTTTTCAGCAACTACGATAGCAGTTTTTGTATGTCCATCCTTTGAGCAGAAGATCTCAGGGACGACGGCCGTCTACTATCATGACAAAAAATAGAAACAGGTACAGACATCCTTATAGATTTATTTTATTTTGTAGCATAAAATAACATCATAAGGACGGCTGAAGGTGTTTTTAATTTTCGTCACGGCAATAGCAGTTATCCAACAGTCGGTTGCACTCGCATTCAGCACCATGTACCTGCCTGAACTTGTGCAGTAAACTTGCCCCTGTCCCCCCTAACGTAGTACACATGGTTTGCATTTCTCATTTTCGTACGTCAACTCTGACCATTATTTCTTGGTCTTCCTCCCTCCCTCTCTCTCTGTCTCTCTTTCTCTCTCTGTCTCTCTCTCTCTCTCAATAGGTACTGGTTTTCGATATCATTGTCTTTACTGCATCTTTTGGTGAGTGTACTATCCGACTTTTAGCAGCAAAGTAGCTTGCCAAATCTTTTGCAATTGCGAGAGGGCAAGTGTATGTGTTTGACAGGACAACCACCATATCTTCCTTTTTACTCACAATATACTTCCACTTCAAGCTTCCTGAATGCCTTTCTCTTCCTGTAACTTCCCCTGTCCCTTCTTGTTGCTCGTTGACTACACAAGAAAACCCTGGAAGTAGGTAAAGATATCGAAGGACAGAAGATGAGCATGTGAGTGACTCTCTCGTCGTATGATATAGACATGCCATCAGTCACTCGTTTAATCTTAGTTGCCACTGACGTGTCGACTGGTAGAACCAGTGTAGCACTTTGTTCGAAACGAGTGATTAAGTTCAAAACGCTACAAGGATATGAGATGGCTCTTGGCAAAATCAGCGAGGAGAGGAATATGATTAAACCAAAAACTATAAGAAAGAACAGGATGATGAAATATGTCATAAGACAGGAGAAAACTACTTAAACTACTACCGTTGCCCTAGAGGAAGCAGTAGAAGAAGTTGAACATAGGTGCTGTGAGATGATCACGGCACAAAAGAGGAAAAAATGCTAGCAATCAACATCAAACCAGTTAGAAGACTGTCGAACACCCCACCTCCCCCTTTTCCTTCCCACGTCACTACCGAAAGAAAACAGTACGAAGCAGATTTTCTGTCGCGACTCGGCCTCTCATGTTCAGAGTTTGTTGGACCTCAACTGTGGCGCAGTACGTGCCGCAGTGTGTCGTGATTTCCACCATCGCAGGTAATCGGAAAAGACGAGGTGGCCCCTCCTGCGAGGCGGGATGTTAGCGGGTCAGCCACTCTTGCCCGCTGGCGGACTGCCAAGAGGCGACCCGGACGAGTGCGCCGCGCCCCGCCGGCTCCTGGGGGAGTCCCGCCAGCGGCGGAGCGTCCCGAGGGACGCCATCAAAGCCCGCCGGAATCCCCCCATACGCTCCGCCCCGCCAGCAGCCGGCAAAATAAACACCCCGCAAGAGGAACGCGGCGGCCGGCAGCCTGCGCCACCGAGGCACAGGGCGCACATTTTGTAAGGCCGCGTTTCCAGTTGCTTCCAATGGGTGTAGTTCGGGTGTACCACGTCAGTCCGTAAGCAGGCCTCGTCCGTGTCCAAGATGGGAAGCAGAAGTGACTCCCTATCACCACAATCATTGACATCCATCTGTAATATGTTTTTACACCTTATTCTGATCTCAAACATAATCGTGTAGCTCGAACTGAATCACATGCTCAGTAACAATCAACAATGGTCCCAAATAAATTTGTCACTCTACGCGAGCACTTCTCATATGACATCCAGAAATCCTTTAATCAAGGCAGGCAGATGGACGCAGTATTTCAAGTCTTTCATCAGGTGACGCGCTACCAAATCAACGGCATGTTCGTATGATAAAGCTACATTTGTGACTTAATTGGAGATTTATTGGGAGGGAGGACTAAACATTGTGAGCGATGGGGTGCTATTCTGTCATTCTGCGCAACGGATTAATCTGAGATGTACCCTTTACCCAGTGACTCCTGCAAGATGCAATTTCCACCCCCACACTACTACAGAAGTTAGACAGATGCTCCTAACGTTATAAACAGAAATGCCTGAAGAACTTTCAGCAATAAATATCTTCTGCAGTCGTCAGCTGTAAGGAAATGACACAAAAATTCACAACATTTCTTACGTAACTAGTGGGATACTTGAGTACTGGAGTAGTGCTAGTTAGTGCAAGAAAAACATGAAACTAACGAAAGTTATTATCTTTTTTGCAAAAATGGCACTTTTAGTTCAGAAGTGAACACGTTATTTCCGAGTTCTTTTCGGAATGTGAAATTACCTCTCAAGGATAGGATTCGCTAATGGAATTTCTGTACAAAGTATAAGATTGCTATTGACTTCCCAGAATGGCTGAGAGCCGCACCTACTCAACTTGCATAATTATCCATTTGAATGTTGCTAGGTACAGTCGAGGCTGTCGCGTGTGAAATGCTGTGAAGTGTACTGTTGTGGAGGAAATATGGGTCTCACAAGAGCAGTCATTGCAGCTTATGGTATTGTGCTCTACAAGCACAATACCATAAGCTGCAATGACTGCTGTCTGCGCTGCTATTGGCGTGGTACACCGGTCAGATAACCAGTCCACTGCAATGCCACTCAAAAATTCGTTTGCAGGCATCTAACTATAACTCTGTCTGTTCACACCGCACAATAAGTGTGGTGGCCAACACAGTGGACAACGCTTAATTGCAAGCACTCCGATTCGCTCTCGACAGAGCTGCCCTCCCAGTGAAGTACTGAGGAGATGCTTGTTCCTCGTTCTTTGAGTACACGTACGAGCGCACACACTCTCGTTACGTGTTCTCACTCAAGGAGCGACAACGAAATAGCCCCTCTCCACACCAGATGTGAAGGAGCATATCTTTTGGTCTCTTCCATTACTCCTTCACTTCAAGGCATCAGGAATAACGTCTGCCAGTCAGCATTGCTCTTCTAAAACGGGAAAATGACGTTTCATTTATGGTGAACAGTCCGGAAATCTGTAGAATCGGCATTTGGCCTTTGGTGTCTCCCTGTGGGAACCTCTGAAACCGCGTGCTATGTTTGTGAAGAATGCGTAGGCTGGGCGCTCCCACACAATGTAGTGGAGTTTGCTTCTAAGCTGAACACGGGGTCGTTCTCCCTTTCACTTGGGCAAAGGCTGTCTGCACTATGGGTGGTTGCTGGGCGACATAGATAGGTTGACTCGTCCCCTGAAGGGACCGGCCTCCTGGCGTGCGGTTTGCCTCTCCTCAACTAAAAGCTTTTGTGACCATCGTGTACCATCGTGTCTTGAATGTGTGTGTGTGTGTGTGTGTGTGTGTGTGTGTGTGTGTGTGTGTACACTAGCATCGAGTATTTCAATCTTGGTCGCATTTGCGATTTATTTGTTATTTGCGTATCATTTACATGAATTCATACAACATTGACTTTATCTTATCGAGTTTGGGTTCGAATGAAGCGTCCTGACGTGCGAAATATGATTGTGAGGGCGGAATATATAAGCAATGAATGTCAGGAGTCCAGGACGTGTTACAACATGTTATCTTGGGATAGTAGTAGTAGTCGTCTTAGTTTCCTTCTGTCTTTGTACCACATCGGCGCAGGGTCGGCATGATTTCAACGGAGTAAGCACGGTTAGTTTAAAGAGTTTTGTTTGTCCTTTGTATGTTTGCAAGAAGGCTGCACTTGACCGGAATAACTACTTAAATTAACCTTCGCGACACGCAACGGAGGTGTGCCCATAAGTTTGTAAGTGTCTTCATTGATCAGTGAAACTGCAGTTCCTGTATCGAGCTGGAATTGTATCACTTTGCCGTTAATGTCCAAGTCCACAAGAAGTTTATTTTGCTGCTGACGACAAGAGCGACAGTCTCGTGCAATGTGAACTGACACTGATACATAATCACTTGCGACTTGACGGGAGTTCCGGCGATGTCGACGCACACTATTTTTGGGACGAACACAGCCACTGTTAGAGAGAGTGGTACTGGGCGGAGTGGAATGAAGTAAATGAATTCCCATGGGCGAAGTTTCGCGAGCCTGAGTATCCTTGGTTCGATTCCGATTCCGGCGCGAAGCAAACGGCCTGGAACGGTTTTGAGCTTCCGATCTGAGCTTTTTCTGGCACTCTGGACATGTCCTTTTTTATTACAATAAAAGCAGATAGCTTGGCGTGACGGGCAATTCTCACGCGAATGTCTAGTAGCACATCGCGGGCATGATTTGATCACTGCATCAGCTTGCCGGCGCGATGCACGTGGCTCAGAGCCTGGCGGCAGCGGCGCGGCCGGGCGCGAGGGCTGTTTACTGCTCCGTGCAGCTCGCTCGGCGGGCCGGTTAACTTGACACACTGCTGGCGAAGTTTCAAATGATGTCAAGTGTGTCCTGCCGATCCAATATTTCCATCACTTGTTGAAGGGAGGGATTGACTAGTTTCAAAATCTGTTCCCTTATACGAACATCAGAAATGTTCTGTGCAATTGCATCACGTACCATAGTATCTGAATAAGGGAGTCCACATTGACACTCAAAAGCACAATCCCTAGTAAAGCCTGGCAAGGTTCCAACCCACTCCAGATTAGTCTGACCTGCCGTACGTTTTGTACGAAAGAAGGTATACCTTTTCGCAACTACATTGACTGATTCCTTGAAATATGCATCTAATGCAGACAAAATCTCTTCGTAGGACAGAGTTGCTACGTCGCGTCGGGGAAATAATTTGACTATCACACGGTACAAAAAAAAAAAAAAAAATTGTTCAAATGGCTCTGAGCACTATGGGACTCAACTGCTGTGATCATCAGTCCCCTAGAACTTAGAACTACTTAAACCTAACCAACCTAAGGACATCACACACATCCATGCCCGAGGCAGGATTCGAACCTGCGACCGTAGCAGTCGCACAGTTCCGGACTGCGCGCCTAGAACCACGAGACCACCGCGGCCGGCATTACACGGTACGTTTGTACCCCTACGGAGGAAAGGAGGAAAGGAGGAAAGGCTGCCGCTCGTTACCTTGAATTCTGTAGGCGGCGAGATGGAATCCAAATTGGCGTGACCACTCCGTCTAGCTTTTCAGTGCCGTATCAAAAGGTCGAAAAGTTGGTGCAACAGCATGTTGAGGCTGCGTTAGCGATGAAGCGGCTGCTGCCGCATCGTTTTGCATCGCACGTTGACCCTGGACGAGCTGTCCAAGGGCATCCAGTAAGGCCTGCGTCTGCTGATTCTGTAAGCGATAAAATTTGGACAGTACATCTGGAGATTGTGGCGAAGCCATTACACAAGCAAATCAGAGCAATATCGATACGAACGCGGTTTTTCCTCGTCGCCAATGTTGTGGTTGGCAGGAGAGCCAACCGTATGGTTAAACGAGGCCGAAATGCACGCGTCTCGGCTCACGCAGGCTGGCGTGAGGTCTGGAACAGGACAAGGAAATTAGAATTGAGAAAAACGGACGTAGCTGGTGGAATACTTAACTTTAATCCATTAATGGAGAACGTCGCTATTTATGGTACACGATTCACAATATCAATAGAACGGATACTGGGGCATTGCTAGGTCGTAGCAAATAACGTGGTTGGAGGCTATGCTAACTATTGTCTCGGCAAATGAGAGCGTAGAAGTCAGTCATCCATCGCTGGTAAAGTCGGCTGTACAACTGGGGCGAATGCTAGGAAGTCTCTCTAGACCTTTCGTGTGGCGGCGCTCGGTCTGCAATCACTGATAGAGGCGACACGCTGGTCCGACGTATACTAAATGACCGCGGCCGATTTAAAGGCTACCACCTAGCAAGTGTGGTGTCTGGCGGTGACACCACACCTCTTCCCTTCACAGAGTCTGGACGCCTGGGAGCCACTGTCCTGTCCCACAGGAATTCGCAGAGACTCACAGCTGTCTTATCCCCTTTCTCTACCTCCCAAGGGCCTATCCTCTGCTTTATTGCCAGTCATCAATGCTCTGCTCATAGCTTCAGCGACTCCTTGGTGCTAGTTAGCCGACCTGGACGTGGCCGCTGACTGTCCCTCGCTACCCCTGTGTCTGCACAATGAGACTGAGAGACTTGGCTGTCCGCAAACCCTTTCACCCAGGTTCCGCAGAATAAACGCTCCCCTCGGCTCTCAACCGCCGTACGCTTTTACTGCAGTCAGTTAACTCGGCACCCTTTGCCTTTGAACCCATGTGAAGCTAACCGCTATGCCTTCACTAAAGCACAGGAGCAAGAGCATTATCTACTGCCAACCATTTCATCACATGAATGAAGTTAGATCGTATCAGATGCAGCAACCTAGTAATAAAGATCATCTTCCCTATGAACATTAAGCAGCAGAACACTGTATGAAAAGTGAGAGTGCCCTGCAGCATCTCAGTTTCATAACAAACACACACACCACCAGCTGCAGTCAGGACCACAATGACGATGTCTCTTTTCCATTCTGTATATTGTACCTTCCAGTTTTCTAGTCTGAAAAACGGAGTCAGTATCCCTCTACAAGTATGAAATGTTGAGATCAAATAGCGGGTAAAGTGTTAGAAATACACATTCCATACTTTCAGAAGTATGTCCTTCTTGAAATAAATAAAAGGGAGGAAGGAATGGAATGTGAAAGGTTAACGTAAAACGTTCTGTTTTATTATCGTTACTATTATTTATACAAGACTCTTTACCAAAACATATACTGTGTGTTATGTAAGTAAACCTTCAGTGCAAATTGTGCTGCTTAAACGGTAGCTTATAACTGTTTGTTTGAATAAGTTTGTTTGAGTAGGTAATCTCTATAACCTTCTTGGACAGTATGATTTAGACTTTCCTTATTTGGTCGAAAAATGTTGTTTTGAGCTTTATATTGTTTATTCTTTCACAAATTGTTAACCTGACATACAATATAAATAGAAAAGCCACACTCACAGCATCGATGGATTTATCTACAATTGTGTACTATTTAAAAAAGCTTCGACAGGTGCAAAGAGTTTCTGCTTGCTTGAACTGTTCAGCAATGTGAAACTGTGCGATATCACAAAGTGGAAAATGTATTTTTGACTAAATATCAGTCTACTGAAAGCAGACAACTTATAAAAATACCGAGGCAGGAATATGAAGTAGTCTGATGACGCAGACTGAATAGTTGGTAAAGCAGGCGGCAGACTTCCGGTTCATTCATAGGCTACTGGGAAATTTCAATCAGTCTGCGAAGGAAATCGTTTACAAAATACTTGTGTCACTAATAATAGAATTTTTCTGAAATGCTTAGGACTAATAGGGTTATTCAGAATACACCAGGAATGACAACACCGTGAAACGTCCCCTTTGAAAAATTGTACATGATTGTGCTTAAACTGACACACAATATTTTTAGCGCAACGCAGTCCGACTTTCAATAATCCCTACAAAAGAATGGCCCTGACTAACATTAACCTATACCTTTCACAAATCACTTACCTCACAAAAAATCTTCGTTACTCGAACTACTGCAATACAGCGAGCACCACTACTGCCAGCTAAATAAAAGATTCAAACTACGGAAGGCACTAACTACTGATAGGTATAGATAGCAAATGAAAGATTTTAATAGAGAACAAACAGTGTATTTACCTTAATAGTCAAAATATATATGATAGTTCATGACATCCAGTCTTACACATTTCAAAACTCCACCATCTCTCTCCCCACGTCCACCACTGCTGGCGGCTCACCTATAACTGCGCAACGCTACGTGCTGTTCACATCCATCTGCCGCTGCCCAACACTACAATGGCAGACAACAATGCAAACCAGACACAGACTGCACATAGCACAGCCAGTGATTTTCATACAGAGCGCTAGGTGGCGGCGGCGTTACCAATATAAGAACCTAAACAGCCTACTTACATAGCCCCCATGCTCCCCACAAAAAAAAATTACAAATTGTTTTGCGCCGTTGGCCAATACAGATTTGAAAAAATTTTTCATAATTACAATAACAAAGAAATGAAATGCACGCACTTATCGATACAATGTTGGTCAAAAGCAAAAATATTCTCACAGTCCATAAAGACAGTCCCGATCATTCATCAGAGTAAAATTGCAGTGTTTTTCTCAAAGTCTGAGTAGTAAAAGAGAATGCACGCGGAAGTAGTGGATTTCCATGCCGTCTTGAAGATGTAGTGTTGTCCTTCCAACGGAAAGACAGTGCTGACTCTTGACATGCAGACAGGTAATGGGCCACAACAGAGCAAACCCACAGCAGAGTCAGTCGAACTTTTGAAGAATATTGGTAGGTAGGTCGTCACAGAGAAGACCAACTGTAGTCCTGGTAGAGATTACGGTATTGGTGAGCCACCAGAGGTGCAGTCCCACTGCAGTCCTTGTAGAAATAATGGAATTCATGGGCCATCAAAGATGCAGACCCACTGTAGTCCTTGTAGAGATTATGTTATTGGTGGGCCTCAGAGGTGCAGACCCAGTGCAGTCATTGTAGAAATAATGGTATTGGTGGATCATCAAAGGTGCAGACCCACTTAAGTCCTTGTGGAGACGGCCAGCAGCCATCTGTTACAACTGTGCAGGTGAACAATCACCATCGAAGAGTCTTGTGGAGAATATAGCAAGTCCCTAAACCACCACTTGTGCACTCACAAAATTTTGGAATTATCCTTAGAAGCAGCAATGCTGTTAACCAGTCCCTTGCTGAATTGTCAAACACTATCAGTCCCTACCTCTCACATATTGTCCTTATACTAAGGCCAACAGAAACGTGTGCAGTGAAATGTAATTTACAAGTTACTTAATTTCATGAACTGGTGTCAATTACAATTTTATAACATGAGAATACAATAACAAAGGTACAAAATATATCATCTACATCTGCATGACTACTCTGCAATTCACATTTAAGTGCTTGGCAGAGGGTTCATCGAACCACAATCATACTATCTCTCAACTATTCCACTCCCGAACAGCGAGCGGGAAAAACAAACACCTAAACCTTTCTGTTCGAGCTCTGATTTCTCTTATTTTATTTTGATGATCATTCCTACCTATGTAGGATGGGCTCAACAAAATATTTTCGCATTCGGAAGAGAAAGTTGGTGACTGAAATTTCGTAAAAAGGTCTGGCCGCGACGAAAAACGTCTATGCTGTAATGACTTCCATCCCAACTCGTGTATCATATACAAAACGAGCTGCCCTTTTTTGCACCCTTTCGATGTCCTCTGTCAATCCCACCTGGTAAGGATCCCACACCGCGCAATAATATTCTAACAGAGGACGAACGAGTGTAGAGTAAGCTGTCTCTTTAGTGGACTTGTTGCGTCTTCTAAGTGTCCTGCCAATGAAACGCAACCTTTGGCTCGCCTTCCCGATAATATTATCTATGTGGTCCTTCCAACTGAAGTTGTTCGTAATTTTAACACCCAGGTACTTAGTTGAATTGACAGCCTTGAGAATTGTACTATTTATCGAGTAATCGAATTCCAACGGATTTCTTTTGGAACTCATGTGGATCATCTCACACTTTTCGTTATTTAGCGTCAACTGCCACCTGACACACCATACAGCAATCTTTTCTAAATCGCTTTGCAACTGATACTGGTCTTCAGATGACCTTACTAGACGGTACATTACAGCATCATCTGCGAACAGTCTAAGAGAACTGCTCAGATTGTCACCCAGGTCATTTATATAGATCAGGAACAGTAGAGGTCCCAGGACGCTTCCCTGGGGAACACCTGATATCACTTCAGTTTTACTCGATGATTTGCCGTGTATTACTATGAACTGCGACCTTCCTGACAGGAAATCACGAATCCAGTCGGACAACTGAGATGATACCCCATAGCTCCGCAACTTGATTAGAAGTCGCTTATGAGGAACGGTGTCAAAAACTTTCCCGAAATCTAGAAATACGGAATCAACTTGAGATCCCCTGTCGATAGCGGCCATTACTTCGTGCGAATAAAGAGCTAGCTGCGTTGCACAAGAGCGATGTTTTCAGAAGCCATGCTGATTACGTGTCAATAGATCGTTCCCTTCGAGGTGATTCATAATGTTTGAATACAGTATATGCTCCAAAACCCTACTGCAAACCGACGTCAATGATATAGGTCTGTAGTTAAATGGATTACTCCTACTACCCTTCTTGAACACTGGTGCGACCTGCGCAATTTTCCAATCTGTAGGTACAGATCTATCGGTGAGCGAGCGGTTGTACATGAGTGCTAAGTAGGGAGCTATAGTATCAGCGTAATCTGAAAGGAACCTAATCGGTATACAATCTGGACCTGAAGACTTGCCCGTACCAAGCGATCTGAGTTGCTTCGCAACCCCTAATGTATCTACTTCTAAGAAACTCATGCTAGCAGATGTTCGTGTTTCAAATTCTGGAATATTCCACTAGTCTTCCCTGGTGAAGGAATTTCGGAAAACTGCGTTCAACAACTCCGCTTTAGCGGCACAGTCGTCGATAACAGTACCATCGGCACTGCGCAGCGAAGGTATTGACTGCGTCTTGCCGCTTGTGTACTTTACATACGACCAGAATTTCTTCGGATTTTCTACCAAATTTCGAGACAATGTTTCGTTGTGGAACCTATTAAAGGGATCTCGCATCGAAGTACGTGCCAAATTTAGGGCGTCTGTAAATTTTAGCCCATCTTCGGGATTTCGCGTTTTTCTGAACTTCGCATGCTTTTTCCGTTGCATCTGCAACTGCGTTCGGACCTTTTTTGTGTACCACGGGGGATCCGTTCCATCTCTTACCAATTTATGAGGTATGAATATAATAATTAAGGAACATAATACTACAGATAACATTCGCAGTAATACAGGCTTTACAAAGAATAGAAATAAACATATACCCCAGTGTTACATGAATTATGACATGAGTAAATATATAAAATAATGATAATAGTTTCGAAACATTAATTTCACACATGAGCATTGAAACAAAATAGAATAAATAATGTCTAAACATCTTTACAAAGAAAATAACATATGATCAGAAATATAGGACAGGGTTTGTTTTCAGTGTGACATTTGGTACTGCAGTCCAACTCAAACGTCATTCTGTAGATCTTTCGTCTTATCTCAACATTTGTTTCCACCAAAAATGTCCTATCCAAGCATCCTTTCTGTATTTTGTTCACATCCTCTTTCAAAAATAATTTTCCTCCACTGTACACTACTTTTTCGGCCAAATCATTTCCTTATAGCTTCTCAACGCATTTCTTCCAATTCATCACAACTCTTTCACTTTTATAGCCTACCCCATCTTAAGCTAACTTAAATCTACTGAGCTCAGATGCTAAACTAAGGGACGAGGCAATGCAGCAGCACAAAACAATTAACACAAACAGCAATGAAAAAAAAAATGGATGTTGTCTAAGCAAGCAGCAATATTAAAACTTATATAAAACAATAAAAAAATGGAAGGTGTCAAAGCAAGCGGCGATATTACAACTAATATAAGGCAATGCGCAGCAAAGAAGAAAAATAAAATCCGTATTAAAATTGGCTTAACAGGGTAACACAAAGTCAAATTCAGTAACATTATGCCTGGCAAACAGCAGCAGCAAATGCAATAACTTCTACTTAAACATGACAAAGCTCAAGCAGAAAAAGTATTACAGTAAAAATGACCATGTTTAATACCTACGTCACATCTTACACTAGGGTAATGCATCACGAGAACTTACTCTAGCAGACAAGTTAGCAAATTGTAAAAAAAAATATTTATGCAATTCCTGTGAAGGGAAATGTCTATTTATGTTCCCCCATTTTCTTGGAAGTAGATCATAATTTTTTTTACTGGATCTGTAGGCATAAAATAACTATATTAGTACATCTATTAAATTTTATTTTAACCAATGCTGCAGTGCAGCTAGAAACTAGATATTAAACAAAATAGGCAAAGCAAGGCGTGAAAAGTCATTCGCTAGCGATAGGGCATTTCATAATGCAGTAAACAATCTTCCAACTAGCAAGACAATAGACATGAAACGTTGCTCATGATTTCATTTCCGTAAATATCATAAATTAAGAGCTCCACACTATAATCTTATGTTTTCAAGTTTGAGCGTGTCGTATCTGTGATGCTTTCTACAAAGAAATGTCAATAGCGAGGATAATGGCCTCTTTTTTTTCCACCTATGCCTCTGAAAGGCACACACTAATGGCTTTTTTTAAAGTGTCTGTCGCGCAGCTACGTGCCCACAACGCATTACGTCTTTCTTACCGAAATATTTACGACAGCAGTTTCCGCTACAGTTACAGTCTCATATAAAAATATTTCACAGGTCAAGAATTTGCGTTACAAATCTGTAGAAACAAAATCCTTTAAATATAATAGTCTCCAAAAAATTTTCGCTAGCATAGTGATACATTCACGCATATACACACATTTCATAACTCTTAAAGTACGATTCTCGGTTCCCAACATCCTTTTTCACAAACCAGAGTCCCTAACCACTACTCATTATTCCTTACCTTATTACACTTACACATATTCGTCGACACTTCTTCAATATTTCATCATAACAGATATGTAGCATCAGCTTAAACATACCTCAGCAGCATAAGTCACATCGTCGTCGTAATAATAACATCATAACACCTCAGTCAAATCTCAAAAACGTCATAGCTCTCTGCAATAACTTCAAAACGTAAAAAAAATTCTGTGCTCATGTCAAAAGTGTCGTCTACCTCAAACGTACTTTAAAAATCATGATCCCATACCAAATACATCATTCAAAGCTCTCATAGTATCACAATGGTTCCAAAAAAAATATGAACAGTTCACAAAGTACAGGCAAAATACAATTTCATCAGTGTGTAGTTATTCAATCGTGTAATTACGTAAACATCTGTCATTGATGTAGTAAAATAAAGATTTGTCTCTCTCTGTTAAATGATCAGATAGCTGTGTAATTCTGTGTTAGAGAAATATGGCACCGATGTGTAAAATTGTATAAGCAAATACCATATTAGCTAGGGCTCCTTGTGCTTGCCAAACACATGGTACACAAAGTAAGCGTGTACCCCCCTGATGATTAATGTAATTATACCCTCAGGTGTTACAGATTACAGCAATTGAATGAAATGTATCACGGAAACCCTTTGAGTCATTTTACTTCAAATATCTTTAAAAATAAATGTTTTAAGTACAAAATTAATCACTCAAATACGTGTACTGTAGCGCTAACTGTGCGTCTTGTTATAAGATAATCTCTGTGGAAGTGTCGTAGTTATCGTCCTCCGAAAGCTAAGTTCTCCAGAAGTCAATTTACTTACCTCATGATAAACAAAAGTGAAATGCTTTGCGTATAAATATCTTAGTTATTACGCTTATTTCCGCGATGAAGGAAGTGCTGTGCTGTAACGTATTGTTGTGCTACGGAGAAGGCTGTCTCATTGTAGCTATACCAGAAAAGTTACTACTAAAACATGTTTTACTTTTCAAAATAATTCACAAAAACTGTGCAGATATAAAGCAGATACACCGCAAAAGCAACATTGTAAATTGTCACTCATTAGTAGCGTCGTGATCAAATCGTGTAGTTGTCACATAAACCAAATGCTAAGTCATCTTTAATCTCACAGAAAGTATTTTAAATCCAGAATTTATTTTCAAGTAAACCAAAATGTTGCATTAAAATCTCATTAGCAGTACTGGTAAATGTTCTAAGTATGTGAGCCTTATAGTCGTTACGTAATCGTACAACTAACAAGCAAGAATGTACACACACACAACACTGTGTCCTCTGTTCACTATAACTATGCATACGTAAATTTCTGTTTAAATAAGTTATCTTGGTTCTTGACTGGATATTTAACCTTCAACATTGTTGCATGTTTAGAATTTCTTACTCTGACAAAGCATACTAGTAACGTGAAGTGAAAAATTTTATAGGAAAGACTAAGTTAAAAAGCAGATTATCATTCAAGAAACGGTTTTACATGTGAAATGTAGTACAATCCTTTACTCTTCCTAGTGGTCGGAGTTAACTTGAACGCAATTATCATGCGGTACACGTTGGTAAAGAATACTGGAATTTTTCTCAAGGTTAGCGTCTATGTTATTTTTCTCTGAGCCAGCCGGCGCACGCGGCTGCCTGCGGTGCGAGTCATTGTCTGTCTCTTTGTTGGCGCGGGCCGTTATTGGGATTAGGAGACCTAACTTCTACAAATTCACCTTGACGAGAAGGCCCTGCCCTCTTTCAAGCTCGCCAGTTCTGATGGAATTAAGGTGTGTCATTTTGTCGGTAGTTTACATAGTTTCTTGTTTGTCGGTCATGTGGTGGAGAATTTCTCTCTGAATCGTAACTGCACGATGGACCGTTGCGTCTGAAGTTATTCTGTCTCCCTTGATAATAATTATTTTGGTTTCCATACTGTCTGTTTCTCTGATTGTCTCTGTTATATTCATTACTACTGAAATGCGATCTTTCTCTGTAACTATTACTCTGCCAGTGGTTGCCATACGGGTGGTATCTGTTTTGGTCACGATTTGTGTTGTAAGAATAGCCTTGTCGTGTCCAGTTATTATTTCTTTCATCGCGGAATTGTGACGGATATGACCTGTAATTGTTGTGCTTCTGTTTTCGCGTTCCGCGATTGTCAGTGTCACTTTCCAGTACTTGTAAGACTCGCTGAAAAGCTTCAGTGTCGTCTTTGCAACGTCCTACCAAAATAATGTGTCGTAAATGTTCAGGCAATTTGATTAAGCACATGCGGATGAGTTCTGAGGGGCTGTATGGGTTTGAAAGATACTGATTCTTATGCAACATGTCTTCAAAATATTTCATAGGACTGGAAAATTCAGATTGTTCGAAACGTTTCATCATTATAATGCTATGTTTTACTCGGTCTTGTGTATCTTGAGACCAATACGCTGAGAGGAAGGCATGATAAAATTCTCCTTCATTGTGACCATCGTAAATGACCGATCGCATTCTTACACCTGGTTCATTCTCTAAGTATCCACACATAAATTCTAATCTATGTTCCAATGCCCAGTTAGGAGGAAAACAATGAGAGAATTGATGGAGCCACGCTTGTGGATGAATGTCGTTGCCAGAATTTTTAAATGTTTTGAATTTACGTGTAGTAATGAACAGCTTATAGTCAAAATCATCATGTTGGTGGGTAGTATATCGGTCATTGTTACGTTTTGTCGGCGGTTCCATCTCAAAATTCGGTGCACCTTACCAATTTCTTTCATAATTTCCGAAATGCTCTGTGTTATTATTTTGTGGCTTTTCCGTATTTATAAGTCCCTCTTCCTGTGTTGGAGCGCGAGTGTCCTCTGAAATACGTAATTCTTGTATTACCTATGTCAGCTGATCTTGTGCTTCCCGGATTTCTCTTTGGTGTTGCGTATTAATTTGATTCTGATTTTGTTTGAATTTCCTAATTTGTTCGCACTCTTCTGTGTCATTCAGATCATCATCTACCTTTGCAGATAAGCTAATGAACCGATCCGAAAGTTCGGCTGCTTTCTCTGATAATGTACCAGTGTGTTCTTCTGAACCAAATTTCAGAGTTTACATTTGTGATGAAATCGTATCTACTATGTCCTTTAAGTTTTGCTGAGTTTTTGCAAGTTGCGTAACCGAATCGGTAGATGCAACTGAATCAGTTTTGGCTTGCAAGGTCTCATGATTTTCATGAACAATAGTTTGCAGTTCTTTTATGGCTGATTCGTGATTCTGTAATGCATTTTCATGTCGCGAAAAAGTAGGTTGAAAATGTTCACAAATTTGAGGTTTTACGTCATTACAGACTTTTTGACATTTCGATTCGATTTTATGCAACTCAGTAGTGAAATCTTCACGTGTTTGTTCAAGCGTATGTTCCACTGAGTCTAACTTTTGAAGCATTTTTTCCATTGTTTCTAACTTTTGAAGATTTTGTCCCATTTGTTTCTGATTTTGTTCAAGCGTTGTGTCTAACTTTTGTAGATTTTGTTCCATTGTGTCTAACTTTTGAAGCTTTTGTCCCATTTGTTGCATTAATTGTAGTAACAATGCACTGGTGTCTGAAACATGTTCCTCAGTGCTATTCGGTAATGCATTTGAACCGGCAATACTCGCAGTTTGAGAAACAGAAAATGTGTCTTGACTTATTTGAGAAAACGGTGAGGATGCAAAACCTGAATCTACAATATTTGCAAGATTGTGTCCTGTCATTTAGGAATCCTGAGGCGAGCTGTTGCCGACCGATCGATCGATAATGCTTCCCTGTTCACTAATTGTTTCACTGCCTACACCATAATTTGCAGCCCGCTCCATTTCCCTATGCACAATTACCAAATTACTACTCTGAACATTAGTTAATTCATTACATGGTGGCGCTAATACACTGCTTTCGTCTTCACTGTCATTTCTCAGTTTACTTTGGAGCGAAGAATTACGTTTTTCATACGCCATTATTGTTACAATATTTCACACGATAACACAGAAAAGCACAATTTGAAGAGCAAAATAACAAAACACATTAACATAGCATTGAAAATAATATCTAGTTAATTGCAAGCGCAGCTGCGAAATATTTGTTGCAAATCTACATGAATGCCACGAATGTTTTACTGTACAATAATGAAAAACTACAACTACAAAGGAAATTCTCTCTACAATTACGCGCTAGCAATAAACAAAGACTACACTAACTACACCAACTACAAGCAAAAATTCAGAAGATTCCAATGAGGTATCCTCGGCTAAGGGTCGACATATAAAACGTCCCCTTTGAAAACTTGTGCATGATTGTGCTTAAACTGACACACAATATTTTTAGCGCAACTCCATCTGACTTTCAATAATCCCTACAAAAGAGTGGCCCTGACTAACATTAACCTATACCTTTCACAAATCACTTACCTCACCAAAAATCGTTACTCGAACTACTGCAATACAGCGAGCGCCGCTACTACCAACTAACTGAAAGATTCAAGCTACTGAAGGCACTAACTACTGATAGGTATAGTTAGCAAATGAAAGATTTTGATAGAGAACAAACAATGTATTTACCTTAATAGTCATAATACATATAGCAGTTCATGACATCCAGTCTTACAAATTTCAAAACTCCGCCATCTCTTCCCCCACGTCCACCACTGCTGGTGGCTTACCTCCAACTGCGCAACGCTACGCGCCGTTCACATCCAGCTGCCGCTGCCCAACACTACAATGGCAGACAACAATGCAAACCAGCCACAGACTGCACACAGCACAGCCAGTGATTTTCATACAGAGCGCTACGCTGCGGCGGCGTTACCAATATAAGAACCTAAACAGCCTTCTTACAACCGGTTAGTTTGACTGGTTTAAGGGACCCGCAGGAGCTCTGTAATACCTGAAAATACCGAAGAGCCAAGACATTGGTAATGTAGTGTCACCGCCAGACACCACACTTGCTAGGTGGTAGCATTTAAATCGGCCGCGGTTCGGTAGTATACGTCGGACCCGCGTGTCGCCACTATCAGTGATTGCACACCAAGCGCCGCCACACGGCAGGTCTAGAGAGACTTCCTTGCACTCGCCCCAGTTGTACAGCCGACTTTGCAAGCGATGGTTCACTGACTTCTACGCTCTCATTTGCCGAGACGATAGTGAGCATAGCCTTCAGCTACGTTATTTGCTACGACCTAGCAAGGCGCCATTATCAGTACTATTGACATTCTGAAATATGTAACATCAAGAGCGACGTTCATCATTAATGGACTAAAGTTAGGTATTCCACCAGCTACGTCCGTTTTTCTCAATTCTAATGCCCTTGTCATGTTCCAGACCTCACGCCAGCCTGCGTGAGCTAAAACGCGTGCCTTTCGGCCTCTTCTAGTAACACGGTGTTAGCTCTCCTGCCAACCACAACAGGTATATCTACCTATTATCGTGTACAGCCCCGCAGGCACGCAGAAGTGCCGCAACACGACATGAATGGACTCAACAAATGTCTTAAGTGTTTGAAGGTGGTACCTGTAAATGACCAGTTAGCTTTAATTGTATTAAGATGGTATCTGTTCTTTCAGACATGTCCGAAAGAACAGAAACCATCGGTGACGATGCAGCTCTCTAGAATGAAATGATAATTAAATCAATACTCTAAGCTGCCGACAGGCGTTGATATACATCAGCGGGGACAGTTGAAAATGTGTGTCCCGACCGGACCTCGAACCCGTGATCTCCTGCTTACATGGCAGATGCTCTATCCATCTGAGCCACCGATGACACAGCGACTGCAGGAATTTATCCCTTACACGCTCCCAGTGAGACCCATATTCCCAACTTAATGTCCGTACACTACATTCGTAGTGCCACTGCCCAATACACTCATTACTCATGGCAGTCCCATAAGAGTTTGTGCAATGTGTGCGTATCCGTAGACAAGAAGGGCAATGACCGGTTAGCCTTAATTATATTAAGATGGTATTTGTTATTTCGGACATGTCCGAAAGAACAGATACCATCGGTGACCATGTAGCTCCTTAGAATGAAATGATAATTAAATCAATGTCCTAAGCTTCCGACAGGACTTGATATACATCAACGGGGACAGTTGAAAATGTGTGTCCCGACCGGGATCGAACCCGGACATGTCCGAAAGTACCGATACCTTCTTCATATAGTTAAGGCTAACCGGCCATTGACCTTCTTCTGTACCGATCCACACGAATTTCGAGAACTCTTATGGGACTCGGTAAGATTGTCTGCCGTGAGTAATGAGTGTAATGGGCAAGGGCACTATGAAAAAAGTGTGTGGACATTAAGTTTAAGCGTGTTCGCTCAGAGGGTTAGCTGCCCTCTGTAATAAAGAAACTGAATGACTGGATCAATTATGAACTTCAACGGCCGTCAGGGGACGTCCGCCACGGACAATTACAACGAAGTATAACGAACAAAATGAGATTACAAAATAATAATAATAATAATAATAATAATAATAATAATAATAATTGGATAGATCATCTCCCTTGTAAGCAGGAGATCGGGTCCCGATCGGGGCACACATTTTCAACTGCCCCCGTTCATGTATATCAACGCCTGTCAGCAGCTTAGGGTATTGATTTAATTTTCATTTAATGTCTCAAGTAGTGCTGGAGGGAAGTGACACCATGAGTCCTGCAGGGCTGTGCATAAATCTGTAAGGGTACGAGGGGATGGAGAGCTTTTCTGAA
Source organism: Schistocerca gregaria (assembly GCF_023897955.1). Classification (NCBI taxonomy): domain Eukaryota; kingdom Metazoa; phylum Arthropoda; class Insecta; order Orthoptera; family Acrididae; genus Schistocerca; species Schistocerca gregaria. Next base: position 149,249,055 of record NC_064925.1, read on the forward strand.
CAGCATGCCGCAAAACATCACAGATGTGCTCAATAACGTCTTTGTCTGGGGAGCTCGGTCGCAGCGGAAGTGTTTCAAATGAGAAGAGTGTTCCTGGAGCACTGTAGAAATTCTGGACGTGTGGGGTGTCGCATTGTTGTGCTGGAATGGCCCTCACCCGACGAAATGCTCAGTGCATTTGGGTGGATCAGACAGGATGCTTACGAACGTGTCAGAGTCGCATCTAGACGTATCAAGTGTCCCATATCACTCCAGCTGCACATGCCACACACCATTAGAGAGCCTCCACCTGTTTGAACAGTCCCCTGACGACATGCAAGGCCCATGGATTCACGAGGTTTTCTCCATTCCCCTTCCCGTCCATCCACTCACTACAATTCCAAACGATACACGTCCATCCAGGCAACATGTTTCCAGACATCAGCAGTCCAATGTGGTGTTGACGGGCGCAGGCGAGGCGTAAAGCTCTGTGTCCCACGGACATCAAAAGAAAACGAGTGGACCTCGGCTCCGAAATCCATATCGATGACATTTCGTTGAATGGTTCTCACGCTGACACTTGTCGACGGCCCAGCATTGAAATGTGCACCAATTTTCGAAAGGGTTCCACTTCTGTCACGTTGAACGATTCTCTTCAGTCGTCCTTGGTTCCGTTGTTGCAAGACCTTTTTTCGGCTGTCGCGATGTCGGAGATTTGATGTTTTACTGGGTTCCTAATATTCATGGTACACCTCAGAGATGCTGTGTCCCATCGCTCTTACGCCGACTATAACATCTCGTTCAAACTCACTTAAATCTTTATAACCTGTCACTGTAGCAGCAGTAAACGATGTAACAACTCTGCCAGACACTTGTTGTCTTATGTAGGCGTTGTCGACCACAGCGTCATATTATGCTTGTTTACGTATATCTCTAAATTTGAATTCGCATACCTGTAACAGTATCTTTGGCGATTCAGCGTAGCAGACATATCAAGTCCTCAAATGACTCACCAAACCCTACTTACGAAGCCACGAGAAACATACGAAATGAGTAATCTTGGAGTAGACTGCCGCCCTCTACGAATCACTCCCGTAGTGATTGCGAGGACAACGTTGTACTCATTACACCGCTCACAGAGACATTCACGCAGTCATTCGTCTCCATTTCAGATGCAGATGGAACAGGAAGAAAGCCTAAATTTTTTATACAACATGAAGTACCCTCTATCATGCAGTGGTTTGCTGATTATCGCCGTATTCATAGACGTAGATATAGAAGTGAATGTAGACTGGATGCCGCGTGACACGGTAATAACCGTCCTCGAAGAAAGATATTTTCCATTAGCGTTTGTCGTTTTAACCACAAATAAACACAGCATACTCAGTCGCTAAACATTAATACTATTTAATTATAATGCATGCGAGTTCACTGCATGCAACTGTTCCTAGGAGGCAACAACTGCGGGTACTTTAGGCTGCATTTATGCCGTTTTCTACTTTTTCTCATGAAACTGCGTACTTTATTACTTAGACAATCATTAGTTAGTCAAAAATTTCTTACCAACGACATGAATGTATTATATCACCCAGTTTATAATTCTTACATGTTTTCTTTCCGATTTTGCAAAGCTTTAAATGTTCTAGTTAGTTAGTTTCGTCTTTAAAAAAAAGGGTCTGGGCTTACTACTTTTCATCTGTGCATTCAATACACAGAATGTACTTCCTTTATACCAGAAGACACAGGAAAATTTAATCTGTCATTAAATAAACGGAATGTATTTCCTTTATACCAGAAGACACAGGAAAAGAAATGTCTGCAGTACTTTTTACCACTTTTTTACAGGATTCATATTATCCTCCCATAGAAGAAATAGTCAGGTCTACTGGATATATATATATATGAAAATAACATTGTGAGGTCTGTCTTTCACAAGGCAGTGTTCCCCTTTAAGTTATACATCGTGAGTGCCATAAAATTATTAACTTCCCCTGGCATGACTTTCCTGAGCCTAACAGAGTGGCAGTATGCCTTATTTTTCGTTCTTTAACTGATTTTATTATGAATAATATTAGGAAATCAGCCTCTAGTGTAGGAATGGATTATTTGAAGCCTACTTCATTATCTTGTTGACGTGTGTTAGTGTACCGCCAAACTGGTGCACTGGTGTATACCAGGGGTGTTGAATTAGTAATGCAACATAGTTTTCTCGGCCACTTTTGTTGATTTTGTTGAAAAAATGCGTACTTTCTTGTGGAATATCGCAGAATATTACGGCTTCGACAGCTATAGTTTTACGAAGTTCCGATAGATGGTGGCGCTTATACGTAGCCTTGAAAATGGCGCTTTATCCGGGGGTGCGTTCAGAGCACGGAGCCGTCATGGAATTTCTTTGGCGGAAAACCGAAGCACCGCAGATATCTATAGGCACTTCTAGAAAGTCCACGGAGATCTGGTAGTGAACAAAATCTCGGTGAGTCGTTGAGCGAGGAGTCAGTCGTTACTGTAACCAGATCGTGAAGTATGTCCGATTTTTCGAGCGTGGGCCGCCTCCAAAAAAGCTGCAACTCCTTTAATGTTGGAACGGATGGAAACTTTTATTTGAGGTGATCGACGGATCACAATCAAACACCTTGCTGCTGATCCTGACGTCTTGGTGCTGACACACTCGTCCACCAATTGGGGTACTCAAAGAAGTGTTCCCGCTAAGTTTCTCGTCGCCCAACAGAAGACCATAAAGATCAACGATGGACCATCTGTTTGGAACTGCTTCCAGTTATGAAGCAGACTGGGAGAATTTTTTGTCGAACATCACCACAGACGATGAAAAACTGGTTCGTTACTTCTAATAGGAAACAAAACGGCAATGCATCGAATCGCAACCCTCCACCTCTCTTCCGAATAAAAAGCTCAAAGCTGCACTCAGCCAGTAAAGTCATGGGGAGAGCTTTATGGTATTCTGATGATGTTATTCTGTTTGATGTCCTCCCTCACGGTGCGACGATCTACACGAAAGTGTATTGCGCTATCCTAAGGAAACTGAAGAAACGACTTTGGTGTGCTCATCGCCACGAAGATTCGAAAGAAACGGCTACTTCCTCATCACATAACAAAGCCTCATACAAGTCGGTGCACGTAAGAGGAGCTCACTATACTTAACTGTTCCTCCTCACCCACGCATCAGCCCATATCTCGCACCATCCAGCTGCTTATCCCAATAAAGGATGCAGTATGTGGATGACTGGGAGATTATTGAAGCAGTATGAAGTTGAATTCTACGTGCAATAGGAGAGTGGTACCATGTGGGCAAACAGGCCATCCCACTAAGGCCGTCTCATATGCTTAAAAAAAGCCACAGCTGCACAAATTTTCTGGTCTTTACCAGGTTTCCGCTAGATTAATGTAGCCGTCTTCAGAAGAGTACCAAAGTACTTGCCGCTGCCAACCTACCGCGTGGTGAAGAGATGCCGGGGCTGGACTTCAGTTAAGTAGTTTTCATCCGACATGGTGCCACGGTACTATAGGTTTTAATTTTAACGTTGACTGAGCCTTAGTCAAGCATGTTATAGTATACCTCTGAAGATGGCTAGATTAATTTAGCCGAAACCTGGTAAAGATCAGAATATTTGTGCGATTGAGGCTGATGCTTCAAAATGTTAATCTATGACCGGTGCTGACGGGGCTACAATATGCTAAAAATTCTTATATAAATATATTGCACTGCTTATTGAACGCCCCTAATATCGTTAGCTATTGCTAACTGATTTAAAATCATTACTAGCTTAACTTTCTTCCAATCAATTAATAAAACAGTTAATGGCTTTAAACGCTATGGGACTTAACATCTGAGATCATCTGTCCCCTAGACACAGAACTACTTAAATCTAACTAACTTAGGGCATCACACACATCCATGCCCGATACGGATTCAAACTGGTGACCGTAGGAGCAGCGTGGTTCACGACTGAAAAGACCGGCAACAGTTAATGCTTGTAATTAATAATGTCAATGAATGCCAGGAGCAAGCAGTCTACTCTTATGTTAATTCATTCTCTTCCTTGGTGGCTGTTTTCCATGTAATTTTCTGTGTAGATTCGTTTGAAACGTGATGGGTCAGGGGGTGAGGCTATTGACTAGGTGTCGGACTGACGCCCTGGTGCTGTGGCCTGCCTTTGCGGAGGAAAGTACAAGGTAAGCCGGAAAGGTGTCTGCCCAGAGCAGGTACAAATCAGCGAGGTGGCCACCGTCGGTGCTGGGACCTGTGAATCATGTCCCTGCAATTTCTTTTTGCGTAGTGCATCCTGTACGACTTGGATTCCACGGCAACTTTTTACAGAACTCTTCAATGTTTCACGGCGATTATCTGTACTTATGGAGGGTCTTAGTTTTTGCAAAGAGGCCGTCCTGCTAAGATACACCTTGTTGTATACTGAAAGGTCACCTTTTGGCAATGATATGTGGGGGACAGTCAGAGTTAGATAAAGATCTCAGCATTACGAGAAGTGTCCGGACAACATTCCGAACGGGAATTCTTTTCTCTTTGTAAAGTGCAGAGCCAATTTTCTAGCTCCTCTTTACTTGAGGCGAGTAGCCTCTGAACTAAAAAGTTTTCCGGGAGCTCCTCATTGGATAACCGAAGAAAGTAGCAGAGTAGGCCAAGATGCTAGTTTATGCGAAGCTGACATGGAAGTGAGCCTATTGGCTAAAGTCGACAGTGACTTTCGGTGAAAATATCCTCCCATGTATGGGAAGCACATAATGCGCTTACGAGTACAGACTGTGACGCAGGAATGAAGTCATATGGATGTTTAGATCTGGCTCTGGGTCTTGCAAAGATAGCCAAAGCAGTTAAGTTGACCACTCGTATAACAGCGGGAAAACAGGGACTGAGTCCTGGTCCGGCATAGATTTTCACTGTCGTTATTCCCTTATATAGCTGGTGGTTACTCGTATTTGTAACTGTGAATGTGTTTCATGAATTTCGTAATATCTATACTTGCCGCATTGCTTGTTCCTTCAGAGATGCATGCATGTCCGAATGAACACTGCATCGTTCTTATCGACACAGGCATTGCACATTGCATTATGTGTAATTTATCATTCTTCTGATTTTCGGGAAATCACTGCCCGAACATCACAGATTTATGAATATATCCTGGAAAATTAAAACTGCGTGCCGGACCGACACACGAATTCGGGACCTTTGTCTTTCTCGCACACTCCGCTGCAGATTGGAAATCTCATTCTGGAAACATCCACAAGGCTGTGGCTAAGCCATGTCTCCGCTATATCCTTTCTTTCAGGAGTGCTAATTCTGCAAGGTTCGCAGGAGAGCTTCTGTAAAATTTGGAAGGTGGGAGACGAGATACTGGCAAAAGCAAAGCTGTGAGACCGGGCGTGAGTCGTGCTTCGGTAGCTCAGATGGTAGAGCACTTGCCCGCGAAAGGCAAAGGTCCCGAGTTCGAGTGTTGGGTCCGGCACGCAGTTTTAATTGACAGGAGGTTTCATATCAGCGCACACTCCGCTGCAGAGTGAAAATCTCATTCTCAACACTAATTTATGTTTGCATAATTCGTGCATAGATTATGGTCTTCCCCTGATACTCTGCTCGCTCCTCTACCCTTTTTGGCAAGGCCGTTGGCAGAATGAGGGTGACTTTTAGCCGGAACCCTTCGGCCACCAGTGCTGATTACTAATCAAAATTTAATCAGTGACGGGTTTCGAACCCGGGAACGAGGACTAGTCAAAGACGCTACGTCTAGACCAAGGGTTAAGTTGATACTATGATTAAAATAATGTGACAAAAGAATGGATCTGAAAACTGGATTTAAATCAAATAATTGAATAAAACCGATGATCAAAGTCGTTTCGATAAAGATTCTTTTAAATAGGATACTTCGCTGGATCTGACGATATTCGAACGTACTACCTCTTGCATGTGGAGCTACTGTATTTTCCTTCCGATTACATCACACAACCAAACTATATGACAGCTGACGTCCCAGAATAAATTAAAATGTTATTTGACTATGTTTGGCTAATGTTATTTTACGTAACTGGAATTATACGCACCAGATTAAAAGACACTTTAAAAATATCCCTTAGAGGTTTTGTCCTGTCCAAGTCATCAAACCTACATAAAGACACGGATGTATATTGAAACGTCCCCTTTGAAAAATTTATACACGACTGTGCTTAAACTGACACACAATATTTTTAGCGCAACGCAATCTGACTTTCAATAATCCCTACGAAAGAATGGCCCTGACTAACATTAACCTATACCTTTCACAAATCACTTACCTCACAAAAAATCTTCGTTACTCGAACTACTGCAATACAGCGAGCACCACTACTGCCAGCTAAATAAAAGATTCAAACTACGGAAGGCACTAACTACTGATAGGTATAGTTAGCAAATGAAAGATTTTAATAGAGAACAAACAGTGTATTTACCTTAATAGTCAAAATATATATGATAGTTCATGACATCCAGTCTTACAAATTACAAAACTCCGCCATCTCTCTCCCCACGTCCACCACTGCTGGCGGCTCACCTCCAACTGCGCAACGCTACGCGCTGTTAGCATCCAGCTGCCGCTGCCCAACACTACAATGGCAGACAACAATGCAAACCAGCCACAGACACACGGCACAGCCAGTGATTTTCATACAGAGCGCAACGTGGCGGCGGCGTTACCAATAAAAAAACCTAAACAGCCTACTTATTACAATATGTGCTCATACTCAAGTCACCCATACAACATGTTATCTGATGTTTTTGACACACGACTTGAATTTTAATAATTTTTTGCCTCAGTCTATGTATGTAGAGCATCATATATGTATTTACTGCTACCAGATTTATTCATGGACGTGAAAAATTTCTACTTTCGTTGTTAAGACTCTGATAATCACATGTATCTGACAGACATCTGCTCAAATTATTGACTTTATCGTTAACAAAGTAAATTTCAATAACTTTACTTTATGTAGTTACACTTAATCCATGTATATTTACTAATTTTCTTAGTGTCAGATTAATCAATTTTAAATTCAACTTGTAAGCACAATACCCAAATGGCCTAATTTCTTATGAACTGACCTGGTGGTCATTTCATAGCGACATATCAAAATCATCAACCTTATATTTTGAAAAATCATGGCCTAGCACTGGGTAAAGTTAAGCCAAAGGGCACAGCCATGCGATCACCCTGGTGATTTTTATCATAATATCCATTTCTATTAATTTTATTTCTAAACAACTTCGTCATTTCGAAAAAAAGTGAAGGGAAGTAACGTACAAATTTGCAATGTACTCTGGTGGTGTCTTCCCGAGCACATTCCAAGTCTGTACAATTTACCGAGGGGGGGGGGGGGGGGGGTGATGAAAGAGGATTGTTCATTCAGCAATTTCATTTCACCATATTTTACTTTGTTTTTAGAACATTACCTTTGCAATACTTTATACTCCTCTATTGTGCTTTGCTTTGATTAATCGATGTGAGGTCCTTGAGCAACCTCTTTGCATTATTGCTGTATGTAATTTCGCATCTCTGGGAATCAGTTTCTTTTAGCGAATGGTAAATTCGTTGGTTGGAGTCCACAAGGCTGGTCTAGCTGGAAATAGCATTTGCCGTTCTTATTGGCATGTTTGAAGGAGTGCTATTCTGTGTTCCAACTTGGGAAAAAGGCTGCATTAGCCCTGTGGTGAGCAGTACTGGTGGGGAGAGTCTACAATGATGAAAGAATTGGTGGCCCCATTTCAATTACCTGCTATGATGAGGATTAGGTAAAGTGGTTATGTTAGTTCGGCATTGTTTGGTCAAAATTAAGCTTCATTTAGTAACGTGACTGAGTGCTTGCATGTGGCAAAATGGAAACTCATATGTTCTTCAGAGTTGGGGCACTGCAAGCTGATTATAGTGCCGTTAGCCATCTTTTCAATTCCTCAGGTTGTAAATTAAAGGCGGCCACCGTGGCCGAGCGGTTCTAGGTGCTTCATTCCGGAACCGCGAGACTGCCTCGGCATGGATGTGTGTGATGTCCTTAGGTTAGTTAGGTTTAAGTAGTTGTAAGTTAAGGGACTGATGACCTCAGGTGTTAAGTCCCACAGTGCTCACAACAATTTGTAAATTAAAAGCAATCGCTCTCTCCTAAATTACAAAGCTGTTACTGCTTTGTTCAAAGTCTTGTACTGGAAACGTAATTTCCCTTTTATCTGTCATGGATCTAAAGTTTGTATTTGTTGCTTGAAGCCACTTTTGGGCTATAAAGTCATTTGTCAATTTTTGGTAATAATTGTACTGTTACCAGTCCACCTCTCATAGAGTTATTCCGGCCTAAACCACTATTATTTCGTATTATGGTGCACAATATACAGTCATGTTGCGTGGCCGACACCATGTTACATACTGATGATATTCCTCATAGTTCACGAACATTTTCGCATATGGGAAACCGCCTACTGGATTGCAATCACAAAAAATTATAAGAATAGCTTTTGTTTGGGAGCTAGCTAGTTTCAGATGCAAACAAGGTAAAAAGTTTACTACGACTTTGAGCCACAGCCATACAATTATTTTTAAAAGAGTAAACTGCCATTTGATTGTGTAGTATTACATTTATCTGTTAGAGATTTCTGGCTTTATGCCATTATCCAGAACAGTACTTGAAGTTGTTACACCATTATTAAGTCATATCTGTTAAGGCAGTTCAAAGCCGGTAAACAAGGGTAGCACAAGTCTTTGAGATGTAACTGTCAAAGGAGCTTCTATAGTCCACTTTCTTTCACAGTCACGTCTTTAAGATATTTGTTGGCCTTATTTACTTGTTTTGGACTGCCTTAACTGATAATACTTGATAATAACCTAATGACATTTGACATTGTCCTTGATAATGGCATAAAAACCTAAATCTGCATAGTACAAGGGTAAGTATAGAAATAAACAGTCAAATGGTGGTTTAATCTTCTAAAAAGCAGAGAATGTAGGTTGAGGGGTCTGTATCGATGACTGCTGCTTTCTGAATGTCATGCCGACTGCTCTCGCAAATTAACTTGATCTGACATAAGGATGACATCCTTGGTTCTGATGGTTTATTATTCATTGTATTTGAAGTCAATGATTACATAGTTGAGGACTCAACCTCTTTGCACAGGAGGACGCTAAAATCACAAATCTTACACTTGTTCAATTTTGTTTCTCTGTCTTGATAAATGATTAATAACTGTGTAGTATTCAAAGCTACATCTACATCTACACCTACGTCATTATTCTGATGTTCACAGTAAAGAACCTGGTAGAGTGTTCAATGAACCACCTTCAAATTGTCTCTACCGTTCCACACTCAAACGGTGCGCGGCAAAACCGAGCACTTAAATTTTTCTGTGCGAGCCGTGATTTCTCTTATTTGATCGTGATGCACATTTCGCCGTATGTAGGTGGGTGCCAACAGAATGTTTTCGCAATCTAAACCGAAAACTTGCGATTGAAATTTCGTGAGAAGATACCGTCGCAACGAAAAGCGCCTTTGTTTTAATGATTGCCACTCCATTCATGTATCATATCTGTGGCACTGACTCCCCTATTTCACGATAATACCAAACCTGCTGCCCTACTTTGAACTTTTTCGATGTCATTCGTCAGTCTTACCTGATGCGCATCCCACACCACACAGCAATACTCCAGCATAGGGTGTGCAAGCGTAGTGTAAGCAGTTTCTTTAGTAGACGTGTTGAACCTTCTATATGTTCTGCCAATGAATCGCAGTCTTTGGTTTGCTCTAGCCACAACATTTTCTGTATGATCACTCCTATTTAGGTTATTTGTAATTGTAACCCTAAGTATTTAGTTGAATTTACAGCCTTGAGATTTCTGTGACTTATAGCGTAATCCAAATTTAGCGCATTTCTTTTAGTACTCACATGAATAACTTTTCCTTATTCGGGGTAAATTCCCACATTTTGCACCATACAGACATCTTATCTAAATCATTTTGCAATTCTTTTTGGTCATCTGATGACTTTACAAGACGGTAAATGACAGCATCATCTGCAAACAATCAAAGACGGCAACTCAGATTGTCTCCTATGTCGTTAATATACATCAGGAACAAAAGAGGACCTATAATACTTCTTTGGGGAACCCCGGATACTACTTCTGTTTTACTCGCTGATTTTCCGTCTATTGCTACGCTCTGTGATCTTTCTGAAAGGTAATCACGAATCTAGTCGCACAAATGAGGCGATATTCCATAGAGACGCAGTTGGATTGGAAGACGCTTGTGAGAAACGGTGTCGAAAGCCTTCTGAACATAAAAAATATGGAATCAATTTGACACCACTTGTCGATAGCACTCATTACTTTCGAGTATATAAAGAGCTGGTTATGTTTCACAGGAACGATATTTTCTGAATCCGTGCTGAATATTTGCCAATAACCCGTTTTCTTCGATGTACTTGATAATGTTCGAACACAGTATATGTTCCAAACCCCTACTGCAAATTGACGTTAGTGATATGGGCCTGTATTTCAGAGGATTACTTATTCTTCCCTTTTTGGGTATTAGTGTGACTTGAGCAATTTTCCAGTCTTTAGGTACGGATCTTTCTGTGAGCGAGTAGTTGTATATAATTGCTAAATATGGAGCTATTGTATCAGCACACTCTGAAAGGAACCAGACCAGATGCCTTGTCTTTACTGGGAGATTTAAGCTGCTTTGCTACACCGAGGGAATCTACTTCGTATGTTTCCCATCTTGGTAGTTGTTCTTGATTGGAATTCAGGAATATTTACTTTGTCTAGTAAGATGTATGATTATTTTTCAGTTTTCCTATTCTATGAAAGCGTGTTTGTTTCTGAAAATAGATGCTGAAGTTTGCGAGTCAGGAGGCGTTTGAAATCATTATTTTCTGGACGTCAGTATTATAATTTTGCATAGTTCGAAAGTTTCAGAACATATTAATCATTGCTTATGGAAGTACTCATTCCTTTTTATTACAGCAAAGACCTTTTATGTAGGATACTGAGAAACAGCAGTTTATTTACGACAAATAAAGACCACAAGCCACTTGTATGGGATAAACTGAAATACTATGTAAGTGAGTGGAATCCATACCATGACAGACTAACAGCATTCAGGGAGCGTTTAAAGTGTAGGGCTTGTAAGTGTCAAATTTGCTTGGCTCGCAACAGATTGCTGCAAAACATCATCTTCCATTTAGCCAAATAAATATCTGAAACGTCATTCGAAAATCGACATAAAGAACTGTAAGATTTTTTGAACTGTTGTGAAGCAGTCACGATCTTTCTTGACAGTAAAAGCCATTGAAACTTGTGCGTGGCTCTTATTTGTGACGACACAATTGAATAACATCACTTCTTTCCAAAAGATACCATGATATAATGAATCAAAATAAAATCTGACATGAAAATTTAACACATCTCTCCTTGAGACCCTTCCATCCACGCCCTACATAACAGTTGGTATACCAAACTCTGCTAATTTGACCTTATTATCGGACACGATTTTCGTCACATTGAATAAGAAATGATTCCTCTAGGTAACAGGTAGTCTAAGTCCAGGAAAAGGGGGTTGAACCAAATACTATCGATGGACACTGTGTACAGCTGAACTTCAATTAACTGAGAGAACTGGGAGACTGATCGGATCTTAAAACGTAAAAATAAAAATAAATGCAAGACGTATGTTGCAGTACAATATAGTATATTGTCCATGATTAGTAATATTCAGATGATGTCGTATAAATATTCTTTCTGGTTCTATGCGTAGTAATCTACGGAATATATAACTTCCTGTTCACCTTCAAAACGCAACTTTATCTGAGACCCGTCGTAGGTCTGTCAACACACTAACTGTTGATATAATCCTTGCGGAAAATTACATATTCACTCAACTTTTTATAGGTATTGTCATCAAACTTATTTGATACGCTCCGCTAATGAAGATAATGAAACTTAATGACGAAGTAAAAGCACGAAAACATTTTAAAATAGGAGGGAAAAGAACGGAAATCATCAAAGAATTCAGATGTCTTGGGGAGAGGATATTCTGGAATATCCCCGAGATAAAGGCAAAGGAATCAAGAAAGAGTAAAGTTGAGCTGGCCTTCCAACTCACCAAAAAAACATATAGCTTTATGTCATGGAATGCAATAAATGAGACATTATAACATAGTAATCAAACCAGAAGCAGTCTATGAGTCCGAAAAGCTATCCATCAACGACCATGGCCCACCTGAGAGGCTGGAGATCAAACAAAGGAAGACAGTAAAAAAAATCGTTGGCCCCATATTCCCCAACAACAAACTAAAACAGATCTGATATGAAACCCTTCACCAAACCACCGAAAAAATCTCAGACGCAATGAGGAATAGAAAAGCTGATATTTACGGACACATCCTTATACTCAACGCACATAGCATTAGTGTTCAAAAAAAAGGAATAAAGAGAGAGAAAGAGACTCTTTGTACTAAGGAAATGGAGGACATAAGATAGCTCCAAATCACAGAAAATATCCGCGTAGATGAAACTGAAAAACAAAAGCTATTCATAGACAAGAAAGAGAAGTTAAAAGTCAAAATTAATACCAAAACACTGACCCGCATCTCTGGAAAACAAAGGTATGCGAGAGCAGAAAGAATGAAACAATACTGGGCTAATAAAAAGGCACACAGCAATAAAGAGTGATTGATTCAAGGTAACGAAGGGTCGGATGAAACGAAAAGAGAACAAAAGAAGCATCAACATTATTTTCTCCAGATACCGCATGTATTTAAGAGTTCCTTACACCACTCACAGGTAGCACTGACGTCCCTGTGTCACCTGTGCACTTTCAAGGTGCATACAACAACGTGACAAGCCTCCAATACATTTTTAAAAATAAATTATTTGGTAATTTAACGGGACAAAATTCTGTAGGGACAGATTTTCAGCAGACTGAGTGTGGCTGCTGAGAATTTTTCCGGGTTGTATGGCCGTGGTCCATTGAACGCTTCAATCCCTAGCGTTTCGTCCAAGGTTACGTTGCACATCTTCCGACGTGCTCCTGGTTGTGCTGAGTCAGAGCAAGACTCACCACAACCAGGAGCACCTCCGAAGATGTCCAACGTAGCCTTGGACGGAACGACAGGGATTGAAGAATTCTATGGACCACGGCCATACGACCCGGAAAAATTCTCAGCAGCTAAAACATCCGGTCGCAAAAGCCCTCATTGTATGATTAGACTGCAGAGTTCATTGACCAGACACAATCAGACGGTGACAGTACTTCTCTGCAGTACTCTAGATATCTCCCCAGAAGATCAAACTCTTCGCAGCGACAAGTGCTCGAGAAAGAGCCACAGTGGAGATGCTCTGTAACTATTCAGCAGAACAATGAAGAACAAGATAACCCACACCACCAACCCCCACCCCCAAAAAAGAGATAAGCAAGATGTAGGTATGATCAATGTAATTGATATATAATTATGATTAATAAGATCTCAACACGATTGAGCACTATTGGGAAGGGGAAATTTATTATATAAGCAATAAGAAGAGGGTATCTTAAGTAAGTAGGAAGGGGGGGGGGGGGCTATGATTAGATGGCGATTCATGGTCGAGGGGCATTCAATGAGACACGGTTCTCTGAGCACGAGCTTCTTTTGACTGTACACTGGCAGTGTACACTCGGCAGTAAAAATGGATTGTCAGGGTGTATTGGTAAATGATGAGGTCAGAACTTGTTTCTAACCGCAGTACATAATCTCATATTTTTTACTGAGTCAGACGTATGGGTAGCTGTTTTGAAGTAGATATGCGGCTGACATCTCCAGGTACTATGTAAGAAATGGGTATTAACATAGAGAAAAAGAAGTACAATATGTGTCCTTCACTGAAGCAGCGGAGATATAACTTAACGATGAAAGTGGGTATAGTTTTTCGGTAGTTCCTTAATTGGAGTGTTAACGTTGGGAAAAACGTTTACTTCATATTTTTTCAGAGTAAAGCAGTTACAGTATTTTCTGCCAAATCCATCGCTCTTTACGGTAATCCGTTGCCAACAGGATGTCAAACAGTGGTATGGAGGGTACAGTACGGCGATAACGTATCAAAGTGTAATGTAACATATTACGGAAATGCGGTTGCGTTAACCAACATAGGAATAAAAGGCAATCAAAGATTCACATTACAGTTGCGTGAAATAAAGTGTGTATTTACATGGCGAAACAGGCATTCTTTTGAACTCTATAAACGGTCCTGTAGAGGTCGTGGAGATAAAACTGTACATAAACTAAAACGTAAAAAACCCTTTCATCTCACCTTCCGTCAGTAAACAGAATCAGGATGAATCCTAAAATCAGATACCTGTTGCTAAGCACATTACAGTGATTAACCGAGTATAGGTGCAGATGCTAACTTCAAGATATTATCTGTCGGAGTCTGGCTTCTATAACAGTCGTTTCCAAAGCGCGATTTATTCCTTTTTCCAGTTCTGAAATATCTTAATGCTACCAGTACATAAGCGCACATTTACTGTTTCCTTCACTAAGAAATTAGCTTTTTACCATCAATTCATACAGTAGAACCTCAAAAACTTAAAAACTCGTTTCCTGACAACAAACTAACGTCATTCTAGACACCTCGATGAAACGGATCACGATGTCAGTAGCAGCGAATGTACTTCCAGTCTATGCTCTAATTTACATGAATCGAGAGAAATACCACACATAAAATACTGGATGAGTGTTAATATTTTAATTGCTAAATCCAACACGGGGAAATTGAGACCGTCGATACTGCAGAGTGCAGAAACATTTTATTTCTTGTTGCAGAGTGACTGGATGGATAAACATTAGGGCGTCTGACAGCACGAACGCTAACATCAATACATAAATATTCTGAGAGAAGTGCTGATAAAATATTTAAAAAAAAGAGATTTATGTAAATCAGTTTCTAAAAGCTCTTCAGCCTACCGTGCGTGTATTGGAAAAAAAGTAAATGAAGTCAAGTAAATCCGAAAATACGAAAATCACTCAGTAACTGACCAGTTTTTAAACACACACACACACACACACACACACACACACACACACACACACACGTACGAGCGCAGAGAGAGAGAGAGAGAGAGAGAGAGAGAGAGAGAGAGAGAGAGACAGAGCGCTTCTGATCAAAAAACTTCGTTCCATTCTGTATGATCGGCAGAATGAAAAACGCTAGCTGAACTTTGTTATTCAGGGCTCATAAAATTGTGGTAAAACACTAGTTTTAATAGTCTACAATTTCCTGAAATTGTATACGTCCTATCATTCATTCGAAGTACCATTCACTTCAACGATACTGTGTCGCAATAAAATTAAATCTAGCTTACATACATTCATGCAGTAGCGATACACGTTCCATATTACAACTCAATGTTTTATTACGTATTATATTTACCGTATCGACATATAAAATAATATTTCCACGCAGTGCAGGTGAATGCCACTAGTAATACTTTATGGATGTTGGCGTACTGATGGTGGTAGCTTCGGCGCAGGCTAACTAAACAGCTGTAAGCCCTAAGCAATAAAACACGTAAACATGCTGTCGCCAGAAATACATTTCAAACCTAGCCTGGGAGTTTAGATATACTTAGATTTATGAAATGTTTAACTTCTATTAAAATCATATTACTTCCATGAATTATTGGACTGGTGTACATCGTCTACTTGTTTGTTGATCTAGTAAATGCATCTTCTTCAGACAAATATGAATAGAAAATAGAAAATTGCGTGTTCTTCCTCGTCGTCACGTTGTTTGACGATGCTCAAATCTTTTCTACAGTCGGCGCGTGAGAAAACCTACAGCTTTGATATTGAGTATGCAATGTAGCAATGTTTGGAAGTGATCTCCATGACTCAAATCATCCTGTTGGATGTTTTCTTTCGCCCTGTGTAGAACGTAATGTTACTTTACGAGTCAATTAATAAGTCGATGGTTGGAGATAGATTGATAAATAAGACTGAAAGTGCGCCTGGTGACGACTTGTGTAGAACCTGTATCTCAATGTTGTGAAGGTACACACGACACCCAAGAACTGTCACTCTTCCTGTTCTGCGCAAGGACACCAGTGTGCTAAGGAAACACGGTCGGGAACACCTATATACGACAACAAGTGTTTGGTGAAGTTGTTAGATCGGTTACTGCTGCTGCAACGGCAGATTATCAATACTTAATTGAGTTTGGACGTGGTGTTATAGTCGGCGCAAGAGCAATGGGTAGCGATGAAGTGGGGATTTTCTCGTGTGACGATTTCACTAGAGTACCGTGAATATCAGGAATCAGGTAAAACATCAAATCTCCGACATCCCTGTAGCCGGAAAGAGATCCTGCGAGAGTGGGACCATAGACGACTGAAGAGAATGGTTCAACGTGACAGAAGTGTAACCCTTCCGCAAATTGCTGCAAATTTCAATGCTGGGCCACCATCAAATGTCAGCGTGTGAACCATTCAAAGAAACATCATCGATACGTGTATCCTTAATGACTGCACGGTACAAATCCTTACACCTCCCCTCGGTTCGTCAACACCGACATTGTTGATGACTGGAAACATGTTGCCCCGTCGGACGAGTCTCGTTTTAAACTGTATCGAGCTAATGGGCCTGTACGGGTATGGAGACAACCTCATGAATCCAAGGATACTGCTTTTCAGTAGCGGACTGTTGACGATGGTGGAGGCTCTGCAATGGTGCGGGGCTTTTGCAGTTGAAGTGATATGGGTTCCCTGATACTTTTAGATACGACTTTGAAAGGTAACTCGTACTTAAGCATCCTGTCTGATCACCTGCATACATTCATGTCCGTTGTGCATTCCGACGAACTTGAGCAGTTCCAGTAGGACAATGCGACACCTCACCCGTCCAGAATTACTACAGAATGGCTCCAGCAACACTCTTTTGAGATTAAACACTTCCGCTGGACACCAGACTCCCATACATGAACATTATTGAGCATATAGGATGCCTTGCTATACACAAGATATCTCCACCCCCTCGTACTCTTACGGATTTATAGATCGCCGTGCAGGATTCTTGGTGTCAGTTCCCTCCAGCACTACTTCAGACATTGTTAGAGTCCATGCCACGTCGTCTTGAGGGACTTGTGCGCGCTCGCGGGGGCCCTACAGGATAACAGGCAGTTGTTCTATTTTCTTTGGCTCTTCAGTGTATGTGGCCACGTACTTAACGGCAGTCCGTGGGTTGACTCCTCCACATAATTTATAATATATTGAATCATCTCCTCCAAAAACAAAATTAAGTACAGCACATTGTAATGAGGTTCTGTAACTACAGAAATTGTAGTAGTATTTAGTATCACACTGAGATACACTCCTGGAAATGGAAAAAAGAACAAATTGACACCGGTGTGTCAGACCCACCATACTTGCTCCGGACACTGCGAGAGGGCTGTACAAGCAATGATCACACGCACGGCACAGCGGACACACCAGGAACCGCGGTGTTGGCCGTCGAATGGCGCTAGCTGCGCAGCATTTGTGCACCGCCGCCGGCAGTGTCAGCCAGTTTGCCGTGGCATACGGAGCTCCATCGCAGTCTTTAACACTGGTAGCATGCCGCGACAGCGTGGACGTGAACCGTATGTGCAGTTGACGGACTTTGAGCGAGGGCGTATAGTGGGCATGCGGGAGGCCGGCTGGACGTACCGCCGAATTGCTCAACACGTGGTGCGTGAGGTCTCCACGGTACATCGATGTTGTCGCCAGTGGTCGGCGGAAGGTGCACGTGCCCGTCGACCTGGGACCGGACCGCAGCGACGCACGGATGCACGCCAAGACCGTAGGATCCTACGCAGTGCAGTATGGGACCGCACCGCCACTTCCCAGCAAATTAGGGACACTGTTGCTCCTGGGGTAGCGGCGAGGACCATTCGCAACCGTCTCCATGAAGCTGGGCTACGGTCCCGCACACCGTTAAGCCGTCTTCCGCTCACGCCCCAACATCGTGCAGCCCGCCTTCAGTGGTGTCGCGACAGGCGTGAATGGAGGGACGAATGGAGACGTGTCGTCTTCAGCGATGAGAGTCGCTTCTGCCTTGGTGCCAATGATGGTCGTATGCGTGTTTGGCGCCGTGCAGGTCAGCGCCACAATCAGGACTGCATACGACCGAGGCACACAGGGCCAACACCCGGCATCATGGTGTGGGGAGCGATCTCCTACACTGGCTGTACAGCTCTGGTGATCGTCGAGGGGACATTGAATAGTGCACGGTACATCCAAACCGTCATCGAACCCATCGTTCTACCATTCCTAGACCTTCAAGGGAACTTGCTGTTCCAACAGGACAATGCACGTCCGCATGTATCCCGTGCCACCCAACGTGCTCTAGAAGGTGTAAGTCAACTACCCTGGCCAGCAAGATCTCCGGATCTGTCCCCCATTGAGCATGTTTGGGACTGGATGAAGCGTCGTCTCACGCGGTCTGCACGTCCAGCACGAACTCTGGTCCAACTGAGGCGCCAGGTGGAAATGGCATGGCAAGCCGTTCCACAGGACTACATCCAGCATCTCTACGATCGTCTCCATGGGAGAATAGCAGCCTGCACTGCTGCGAAAGGTGGATATACACTGTACTAGTGCCGACATTGTGCATGCTCTGTTGCCTGTGTCTATGTGCCTGTGGTTCTGTCAGTGTGATCATGTGATGTATCTGACCCCAGGAATGTGTCAATAAAGTTTCCCCTTCCTGGGACAATGAATTCACGGTGTTCTTATTTCTATTTCCAGGAGTGTATATTCATTTAAAGAACAAATAATTGCAAAATTAGAATATTAAGAGAATATGTGGCTATTCAAATACGTTACAAGTTTCCACGAACAATTAGTTGGCAAAGTGGAAGTGGTAACATATTGAATGATTGTAGTTCTCTTTCCTCGATTGCGAGTGGGCTAATTCGCTAACTTGGCTAAGAGTTATCGAGTAACAGAACAAATCTTCAGAATCCCAAATGCAAATTAGAAACGCTGTGGGCGAGGTGTAGCGAGGCGTGGTGCCGGGGACGTCTAAATTAACTGAGTCCTTACTTTGCTGGAGATGATAATACATTAGCAAAGGCAGTGGCCGATTTATGTGGCGTCAGCCTTCAGCGCTTGGCTGTACGGCAGCCTGCCATCAGGACCGTGGCCTTCCTGATGAGCTGCGGCTGTGGACGATGCTCCGACAAGTCAGAACTGAGCTATGCTGACTGGCGCTCTGGATCAGCACTCACAAAACTCTGTCCGGGCTACCTGAACAGTGAAAACTGTTAATTCCATTTGATTTCTGGTCTCTACTCCACCTCTCCTCTTTTCAGAGAGTGGAATAGAGTCCTCGAGTAAACTATTATTCAGATGTCTAAAGAAACTCCGATGCGCCGACCCAAACAAGGTGCGGGGATGCCAATAGTTGCCGGTCGAGGACTTCAGCTTCAATCATCCGATAACAACCGCCATGCAACCGCGCTCCGGAATATCACGAAAAATCCTCCAACTGAGAGGCTTGTCACCCAGAAACTAGCAGCACCTTCTTACGCCCGCAAGCGTGGCCGGCTTTCTCTTATAAAGTGCACACAGGAAGACCTCGGTGTGGAATATTATCCTACATGAACCGTGCATGGTACGTGATCGTGTCATATTTTATTTGACATCCTGTTTTTACTGTACTACCACCTCGTTATGTTAATTTCAATTACTGATGTCACCGAGTTTCCGCCTTTCCTGTCCGTGAGCGGCAGCAGCGGCGGTTATCGATATAAGCCCTGGCGTATTATCTTTGGTAAATGCTATTACTTCTCGGTTGTCGTGTGTTCGGAGTTAGTTCAGATCTGCAGTCAGTTGGGAGGCGCTACCAGTGCAGTTCGGACCTGGTAGAGTTTGTCTTAGGACGCGGCAGAAGTTCAGTCGGAACGCGGCTGCAATGAGATCCGGACAGCCATGACTCACCCGACCGTTGCCAATACGTACAATTTGAGCGCCGTGTTAGCTGCACCGCCCTTTCTTATTTTCTGTAGTGTGTATTTTTATGGTTCATAGCCGACGATTTTGAATTAAAGTTGAATAGTTTTTAGTGGTATCTTAAGCCACGGGCCTTCGGCCCTTTTAAAATTAAAGTTCCTTGCTTGTCAAGTATTATAATGTTTGGAGGCTTCAGTATCATTTAAGATAAGGCTTTGTTGTTTAAATTTATTTTACCTTGAGTTTTAAGTCGTGGGGCCTTATGCCGTTTTTAAATTAAGGAACTTTGTCTCACGAGCATCAGACTGTTTGAGTCCTTCAACGTAATTGAAGGCCTTCTTCCATGTACTTTTTAACTAATTTTACCTTCAGTCTTAGATCATCGGCCTTCAGCCCTCTTAGAATTAAGGGTGTTGCTTTTCAAGTGTTAGGTTTTTCGACCTTCAGCCAAATTATAGAACTTACTTAACGTGAGGCCTTCTGCCTTTTAAATATTATTTTGGGCGTCTGAATTTTGAGTTAATGGCCTTTAACCGGTTTCTTTTAAAATTACAGTGTTTGTGCCCTTAAGGCATACGATCGTGTGCCGTATTCAGCCGATAACTTAAGTTCAAGAATTTGTACTGTAATCTTTGGTCAAATAAATAAAGTTATGTGTGTTCGAGTGTAACTGACAGCCGCTCGTTGTGGCCCCTTTCCACAATTCCAACTCCCTGTCTTGTCCTGCGGCTTTATCAGGGCGTTTCACTACATAGGAAAATACTGTGCTACTGTGAGGCGCCGGCTTTGCGGACACCCCGTTCTCATCAATTCATGATTCTGAGAACACATCGATACAATGCCCGATCACCCTAGCACATTTGTCAAGGCATCACACATGCAGATTCCACTCTTACTCAGGGAGCCAGCCTCCGGTTGTCAAGCTATTACCATGGCGCCTTGTTGGTGTGCAAAGTGGTCTACGCAAGCCCCGTTGCCTTTCATCCAGCACAGAGAAACCAGGTGTTGGCTAGCTGCCGTAATACTCACCTGGCTCCGAGCTTCGTGGAACTATGCGGAGGCAGCTGCATTCAACTCCCCTGTTCTGCGTTTCTCTGACACAAAATTTATCCACCAACAGAAACACAGCAATTAAGAAAGTCCCATCACCTGATTTCATTCGAGCAATTAAATTAATTAAGATACCCAATCACCTTCCTATTCATCCCCCCCCCCCCAGGAAGTAATTATGTAAAATAAATGAGAAAGAAAAAGAAAACATTGTTTGAAATTTCTCAAGATCGTTTCTGTAACTATGTGTATGTTTCTGAGGGCCCATTATGAGAGGAACAGCGTGCAACGGACATTTGAAGACTGAATTCTTGAAGAAGGCCGTTGCTGATATGTGAGGTAAAGCTACCCGTGTTCAGTCTGTCAAAAACACAAAGACTGGACAATATCTCTTCTTGAATGGGGGTGTGTACCAGGATTCGACGAATAGCACTTTTCAAGTATCGCAAAGTGTCGAGTGCACCGACTGGCCAGTTATGCAATTAATCTACATTGCAAGAGGGTGTTGTGCCGAAGCACCGTGATTCTGTGGTGACTTGAGCTTACTCAGATTACCATGAGCTTTTAGGTGACAAGGTGTTGCCTTTTATGTGAGTTTTCATGGTGAGTGTACTGTGGACACTCTGTCTTTCGCAGATGATAAACCTGTTTTCACAGGGCTGCATGCGTACGTTCATGTTTTGACAAACACTCACACCTTGGCTGCTCTGCTGAGTCACCTGATCTTAGTCCCACAGAAAACGTCTGGCACTACTTGGAGCACCAAGTGAAACGCATCGCACAATATTGTAAGACAGCAGGCCCTGCGGCCTCTTCATACACTTATTAAAGCCATCAAAGAGGTTTTTCTTCAATTTCTAAAATATGAATTTGCAAACATGAACATTAATGTCATTTCTCTACTGTATTACACTGCCATGCAAACTAGGTAATCGGATGCTGTGTACTGGCATGCACATGATTGGGAGCAAAATGCATGCATATCGTAATTCAGTTCATTTCACGTAGGAGATGAGAAGGAACTTTTGGGATGGGAGGAGGCCAACCGCTCACTATAGCAGCGAACGGGCCAAAGGGAGAGGGCAGGAGGAAATTGGGTCACTGTAAATTGCGCTCACTCTCCTGATCCATTGCAGGTGGTTGCTGGCTGGTAGCTTTGATGTCGGCTGTCAAAGGTCACAGCAACGGAATCCTCAATACCTTTACAGTAGATGGTGCACTTATGTTGCAAAAGCCTCTTTTTTGGGCAGTAAATCGCCAGCTGGGCGCTCAACTCTGCTATTGTTTACGATATGTAGAAGAAATGATCGCCGAGCGCCACGGGAAAGACGACAGAATGGTGCCACACGTAACACCCCAATCATCATATTCCGTTGGCGCCCGTCGCCTGAAAGCTTCCCGTGACATGTCCTGGGGTGTGCTATGATAGGCTGTTCAACTGTTACGTCAGTACAGGTTTCCAGTCACAGCCTGGGTTTGGCGGGAAGGAATGGTATTGGCGCCTGGGTTGGATAAGTATGTAAGGGGGACTCTAGAAGAGTTTGGTGAAAGTTCTTAATCGGTGAAAGGTTTATCTGTCGGCGACGATTGTCCGAGTTCGGCGGAGCGGTCGCTCTCTGGGAGCAGGGTAGAAGACAGGTTTGAGAGGAGAAGTAATTTTATTCGCAGTTTCACTTGTCCGGCCACCAGGAAAAACCGTTTCTCTCGCGCACGCGCTTCGATGGGTCTCTAAGGTTATGCCCATCTCCACGCAACAGCCGACAATGACTAGCAACCGTTATCAGCACACCGCCTTGCACCGTACTGTTGGTGGTTGGTGGCTTTGATGTCAGCTCTCAGAGGCCACAGCGACGTAATCCTTAGTATTTTTACAACCCTACTCCGGACTGTAGGGTTTCAGCTGATTTTTCATCCGCCCAAAATTGTAAGTGAGGATTCTCAGATGTGGCATATGTAGAACTACTTTGTCTCCACAGGTGATACTCCATCTGATTATCCATGTGTTTATCGTTATTGTACATTCCACCTGTCCTCTTCTCTTGGTAGGGAAGCCCACTAGATTCCGTATAGTATCGTTTGTATTAAGCTCTTGCCAACACATCTATAAAGCGATGACTATTTACGTGTTTGGTTTACGTTAATATACCGGAATGTTTCTTTTACAAATTCATAATCAATTTTCTGTTCAGTGAAAGGAAACAATGTAATTGTAAATTTTTAGGACGGCATCTACCTATTAAACAGCTATACTCAGCGGCATCCTTATCTATAATCAAATTAAGGAGGTGACCTCTGATTGATTAATTTGAGGGGACGTTTACTATCTCTGGGTTCAAAAATCGATTGTTTTTAATTGCATTTTTAGATCCATAAAAGTGTTAGAATCCACCCCTAAAACGGTTTTTCGGAATACGGAACGGGAACAAAAAATACATCTGCCTGAATTCGGTCTTTTTCACGCACCAGTTTTTTTTTTTTTCTTTCGGAAGACGAGTTATTGTACCGGTGCTTGGGAGGAAACACACAAAATTAAAATGAAAGTTTGAACGATTGTGTTTGTACGTTAGGCCCTAACCATTTGCATTCTGGTGCGAAGACTGTGCAGATTGAGACTTTGGTAGCAGTAAGCAGCTTCAGCGAAGAGTACTCAGCAATTATGAAAACCATGACAACGATGGACGTCGTCCTGATACTCTGTTCGACGCAGTTCACCAAACATTCGGACGACCACCAGATTCAAGCGGCCGAAAACTGCTTGTCACTGGCCGTACGAGCGGGTCTGGAGCAGAGCAGAATGGCCCAGATCGAGCAGAATTCCCTCTGTGAGGAAGAGGAAGGACTAGATTATGGACGCGGAATAGCAGATTGAACGTAAGTTGGATAATATTGTATTTATATGTAGTCAAAACTTCATGAATTTTTTTTTTCATCGCGCGATATGGCAACTTCAAATCTACTGAACCGATTGGCATGATTCTTTATTTCCGACGAACCTAACTAAATTTTTTAGAAGTTGTACCACTTTTATTCCGATCCATCAACTATAAATATTTTTACTTGGCCGACGAAGTTCAAAATTCGATGAAGAAAACCCTTTTTTTTCAATGGTCCAAATAACTTAAGTGAGGTAAACTCCTAAAGAATCTTATATAGTTCGCTAACGTCAACTCAATTTTGATTTCAGACGAGCCAGCTGACCTGTGACATAAAACGCGTGGAGGTCTACATCAAAATTTTGTTTCGTTCCGACGCCACTTCCGTCTTTGCTCTTCAACATTTCCGGTCGAAAGAATTCCAGTTTGTAGAGGACATATCAATGAACATTTTAACCAAATGTGACATTGATATCTATAACACATCCCGAGAAAAAGATTCTTAAGTAACATGCTTTTTTCGGGGCACAGGTAGTAACCCTCCCATTAATGAGTAAAATGTACGAGAGGCTAGCCGCTCCATAGAGGATTTATATCGTAGCCCATTTAAGATTCCGTCACACACCTTGATTCCATATAAGCCCACATGGATGTGATTTACATAACATTGTGATTCTGACTCACAACTTACACTTCAGTTAAGGACCCCATAATAGAAATCACGTGCCTAGCTCCCCGTATCACCTCAGGTTGACGATGCTACGAGGTCTAACAATAAAAGTCTTCAGAATAAAAGTCTTCAGCTGGATATGGCATACCCGGAAACAAATGTGAACTCTCTTCTTTACTAAACTGTGGGTATTATCACTGTTACGTGATATTAGCGTGATGCATTCTGGGGTGACTATTTTTCGAATGGGGTGCTTATTAAAACCACTATTCTCCAGTTCAAGCTTAGCCCCTAAGGATACTTGCAGTCCACGAAAGTCTTTCCCTGCGGTCGTAAACAATGCCCATATAAGGGAAAAACTGGAGAACGTGGCTGCGATAAATTCTGTCCGTTAAACAAATGTAGGCCAACAAATGTACGGTATGAAAAATGAACAGAGATATTTCTAAAACTCAAGGCACCCAATAGTGTTCATAATACTTCAAGGCATGACAAGCATTGTTGTATCAGGAATTTATGGCATATGCCATATCTGTCTTTATTCCATTCCTATGTTACAATACGAGTGTATGATGTAGAAAATAACGCTGTAATAATTGATATTAAGAAAAGTTATGCAGCCGTAGACAAAGATTACTAGTTCTCCTTTTTAAACCGTGTGCCCGACCGAGACTCGAACTCGGAACCTTTGCCTTTCGCGGACAGGTGCTCTACCAACTGAGCTACCGAAGCACGACTCACTCCCCTTACTCATAGCCTTACTTCTGCCAATACCTCGTCTCCTACCTTCCAAACTTTACTGGAGCTCTCCTGCGAGGCTTTGGAAGGTAGGCGAAAGGCAAAGGTCCCGAGTCTCGGTCGGGCACACAGTTTTAATCTGCCAGTCTTGGTCGGGCACACAGTTTTAATCTGCCAGGAAGTTTCATATCAGCACACACTCCGCTGCAGAGTGGAGATCTCATTCTGGAAACATCCCCCAGTCTGTGGCTAAGCCATCTCTCCGCAATATCCTTTCTTTCAGGAGTGATAGTTCTGCAAGGCTCGCAGGAGAGCTTCTGTAAAGTTTGGAAGGTAGGAGACGAGGTACTGGCAGAAATAAAACTGTGAGTACCGGGCGTGAGTCGTGCTTCGGTAGCTTAGTTGGTAGAGCACGTGCCCGCGAGAGGCAAAGGTTTCGAGTTCGAGTCTCGGTCGGGCACACAGTTTTAATCTACCAGGAAGTTTTCATATCGGCGCACACTCCGCTGCAGAGTGAAAATCTCAATCTGGAAATATCCCCGAGGCTGAGGCTAAGCCATGTCTCCGCAATATCCTTTCTTTCAGGAGTGCTAGTTCTGCAAGGCTCGAAGGAGAGCTTCTGTAAAGTTTGGAAGGTAGGAGACGAGGTACTGGCAGAAGTAAAGCTGTGAGTACCGGGCGTGAGTCGTGCTTCGCTAGCTCAGTTGGTTAGCACACAGTTTTAATCTGCCAGGAAGTTTCAAGCTGGGTCGGCTCTCAGCCGTGGCAGCGTGCGGACGGCCCCACGCGCCGGCCCCGTGCTCCGCTGCAGGCGTTGTTTACTTCCGCGTAGTAGCTTTAAGGCTTGTGTCCGTCCACCGTGAACATGTCGAGCGCTTACCGCCGTGCGACCTTTAAAGTTTCCTTCCCAGCTGAACATGTGCGACCTCGTGCACATGAAGTTGAAACCTTCCTACGTGAAGAAGTTCGTTTAGATCCTACCCACGTTCTCGGAATCCATTTTTTCGATCACGAGTAGTGTCGTTCATATTAAAATGACAAACACCCAGGAGTGTGAGGATGTTATTCGCCACCATGCTATTGGACTTAAGTTAAAATACTCTGATGGTCACGTCGGAGCTGTAACACTTGAACTCGCAGAGTACGGTCAACGCACGATTAGGGTGTTTGAACTACCTTTTGAAGTGCCGAAAGACGTAGTTGCCTATGGGTTACAACCACACGGTAACGTCATCGGTTACGTAGAGGAAAAATGGCAAACCTTCACGACCTACCATGTCCTTAATGGTGTGCGTCAGGTCAAAATTGAACTGAAAAAACGTATACTATCATACCCGACAATTGGCGGTGTGCGAGGCATTGTCATGTACGACGGCCAACCCCGAACATGTGCGGGTTGTGGACAAGAAGGCCGCGTCAGATCAGCCTGCATGCGACGCCGCCTGATCCAGACGCCGGTCGGCGAGGAAGCGTCCCCAGCGGTGATCACTACCTGGGCGCCCCAAGGTAGCCTAGGAAGGTAGCACCTCTACACAGGGTCTTCCTGCTCCGTTGACGTCGTCTGATCAGGTATATGCAACCGCTATTGAGATTCCTTCTGAGGTGCCACAGACGCCAGATCCTGACGTCCCGCATCATCGCAGCACTGTGACTGAAAATACTACTGAGATGGACGTTGATCCGGGAGTGGTACCTACTTCTGCTTTCCTTCAGACTGGTCCGGAATCAGACGAAAGCCACCCGCAATCAGACTCGGTACGACCTGTTCGAAAACAAGGGTCGACAAGAAAGAGAAAGAAACGTAGCCGTACACCCCCTCATGAATCCACTCTACGGACGGATACCGGGGATGCAGAACCGAATATGGACGACAAACCGATCTATGATGACCAAAAGTCTGATGCGAACGACCCGCCACAGGCGATCACAGGCAACGAACACCCCTCCTTACGTTGAAGAGAGACTATCCGCTGAGCCGAAAACTACGTCTCGTCTCCACATGGGTGATGTACACAGCCGGTACCCTGCCGCAGTATCAGTCTCCTGGGCAGACGACGTGGAGATCGACGGGACTGCGGTGGACGGTGCTGATGACTGGGCGCCCCCATCGGTTGCGCCCTCGTCCGCAAACTCTCCACAATAGCAACCTCTTTGGCGGACAGACAAGATCCACGACCTCTCGCTCCTGAAGAAGCAGCCCCACCAGTGCCTGTGGTACTCCAACACCAGCATTATCGTGTCGCAACGATTAACCTCGCGACCATTCGTGCGCCCCACAAACTAGCGCTGCTCCACGATATGATTTATGATGCGGAAATTGATACTGGGCTTTTTCAGGAAGTGCATGTCGCCGATTTTTCACCACCACATGGCTTCACGGCGCATCTTTCTCCCGCTTCGGACACCGGTAGTGGTGTTTCCATCATCTTACGAGAAGGTCTTCCTGCCGAAGATGTCCTATACCTCCCCAACGGCAGAGGTATGGCCCTTACTCTCTTTGGTGTACGCATCGTCAACATTTATGCGCCGTCGGGCTCCAGCTACCGTCGTGAACGCAATGCCTTCTTCGCAGATGAAGTTACACCCCTTTTTATGGGACCACATGATGACTGGGTCATGGGTGGAGACTTCAACTGCACCCAGCGACCTCAGGATCAATTGCCGCGTCACTCACCATGCTCAGCTCTGGAAACAGTCTTGACGCGGCTACAATTTGTCGACACGTGGAGACACGTTCACGGTGATCGTTTGGGCTTTACGCACTACACTGCGCACTCCTCTAGTCGACTGGATCGCATCTACATCTCGCGATCCCTAATTCAACACACTCGACAGGCTGAAATCTGGCCTGTTGCTTTCTCAGATCATGAGGCTTACTTCTGTGATGTTGTTCTCACAAGACAGGCAGTATGGCACGGACGTGGTCTATGGAAATTGAACACGGCACTTCTTATTCACCTGACTGTCGACTTCTAATAGAAGGCACTTGGATCTCATGTACTAGACGCCGTCTCCGTATCCGTCTACCATATCCTGGTGGGTCCAATGTGCAAAACCTGCTCTTCGAAAAACTTTCATCCGTTATGGCAAAGATGTTGTCGCCTGAAGGAAGAGCACTATGGACTTTTACTACAGGATCCTACGAGAATGCTCCACGATGCCAGCCTCCCCTGAGCGCCATACAAGGATGAACCATGGTAAGGCCCAAATCTCCAATCTCATGCGAAGACATTTGGAAGGAGCGATAGTAAGGTCTCGTACCGCTGATCGCATGCCTCATGAACATCCATCCTGGGAGATGCAGCGATTGACTTGGCGTCAGAGGTGACTGATGATGAAGTCCGCGATGCGTTCCGGGCAATGTCCATCAATCGCTCCCCAGGACCCGACGCTCTTCCCTCGAATTTTATCGCACCTTCCGTGATTTGTTAGAGTCCACCTTCACCTCTATCTGTCGGGAACTGATGTCTCCGGAAGTAACTGTGCCTGACGCTTTCATGGAAGGAATTATTATTCCTGTACATAAACCGCATGGTGGCAACAATATCAATGATTATCGGCCCCTCACCCTCCTTAACATTGACATGAAAATCTTCACTCGCCTTTTCGCGGCACTACTTAAAAACGTTGCCCGATATGTTGTGTTGCCAGACCAAGCATCTTTGGGAGGGGATAATAATATCCGCACGTCTTTATGCCGCTACAGGGATATGATCGCCGTTACCCAGGCACAACGCCTCTCTGGGGCACTTGCGTCTTTGGACTTTAGTCAAGCTTTTGATAGGGTTGACCATTCGTTCCTTACGACCGTTCTCCACCATATGGGTTTCCCAGTCGCCATTATCACGGTAGTGATGCGCCTTCTGCGGGGTGCCTCTTCCAGGATTATGTACAATGGCAAACTCACTCCTCCGATAAAAATAGGTCGATCCGTACGTCAAGGTTGCCCTCTATCAGCGATTTTCTACGCCTTTTCCTTGGAATCCTTGCTATGTGGGCTCAGACAACGTTTGGTAAGGTTGTCCATAGATCGATACCGATTCTGTTGCACTGCCTATGCTGACGATGTAGTCATCTGTTTACGTCATGCCGACGAGGTTCAATCTGTTTTGACGTTAGTAGCGACTTATGGTGAGGCGTCTGGTAGCTCTTTAACCAAGATAGGTTTTACTCAAGACAAAGGCAGTATACAATGTCCTCCAATTAGGTCGTCCACCTAACCCGATTGAACAGAAGTTCCCCCAGGTTGACCGGCGTCATGTATGGCGTGCGGTTTTCGCCCGTTACGTTGACACGAATGTTCAATCAGTCTGGTACCTAACTGTCAATGGTAAGCAAATCAACCAATTTCGCCTTCATCGTATCCACCTAGCCCAATCACCTCTCTGTTCCACGTGTGGAGTGCCAGACAATGATGAGCAACGGATTGTTTGCCGACCGGCGGCGGAGGTTTGGCACTTGATTCGTCGTATTGTCGCTTTTCTAACGCGGGACATTCAGGATCGGATTACTCCCCTTTCATTATTATTTCCGGAACGTGAATATTTTCCTCGGACAAAGACCAATGGTGTGAATTGGATTCGCGGACATGCCATACGCTACCTATTTGGACAAACTGTAGACTCTGTACTCGATTTTTGAACTACCTCAATGACCGTCATTATGTCGTTGTCCGTCACCCAAAATACAGACAATTTTTCTCGAGCTTCCTTGGGAGTGCTTTCCACGACCCGCCTCGAAGCTGGAATGTGTTAAGCCAAGACAGAAGAAGGTTTCCTGTTTGAAACAATGAACATTTCTGAACAATTGAACAGAACACATCAATTTCGAGAAGACGTATCTCAACATATTACCAGAGGGGCGCAGAACGCCACTGATCAATTACACAACAAAACTAAAAAAAACTGTTGTTGAAGTTGTTGTTGTTGTGTTCTTCAGTCCTGAGACTGGTTTGATGCAGCTCTCCATGCTACTCTATCTTGTGCTAACTTCTTCATCTCCCAGTACCTACTGCAACCTACATCCTTCTGAATCTGCTTAGTGTATTCATCTCTTGGTCTCCCTCTACGATTTTTACCCTCCATGCTGTCCTCCAATACTAAATTGGTGATCCCTTGATGCCTCAGAACGTGTCCTAGCAACGGATCCCTTCTTCTGGTCAAGTTGTGCCACAAACTTCTCTTCTCCCCAATCCTATTCAATACTTCCACATTAGTTACGTGATCTATCCACCTTATCTTCAGCATTCTTCTGTAGCACCACATTTCGAAAGCTTCTATTCTCTTCTTGTCCAAACTATTTATCGTCCATGTTTCACTTCCATACATGGCTACACTCCAAACAAATACTTTCAGAAACGATTTCCTGATACATAAATCTATATCCGATGTTAACAAATTTCTCTTCTTCAGAAACGCTTTCCTTGCCATTGCCAGTCTACATTTTATATCCTC
Source organism: Schistocerca gregaria (assembly GCF_023897955.1). NCBI lineage: Eukaryota > Metazoa > Arthropoda > Insecta > Orthoptera > Acrididae > Schistocerca > Schistocerca gregaria. Next base: position 149,279,816 of record NC_064925.1, read on the forward strand.
TCTACTTCGACCATCATCAGTTATTTTGCTCCCCAAATAGCAAAACTCCTTTACTACTTTAAGTGTCTCATTTCCTAATCTAATTCCCTCAATATCGCCTAACTTAATTCGACTACATTCCATTATCCTAGTTTTGCTTTTGTTGATGTTCATCTTATATCCTCCTTTCAAGACACTATCCATTCCGTTCAACTGCTCTTCCAAGTCCTTTGCTGTCTCTAACAGAATTACGATGTCATCGGCGAACCTCAATACTTTGATTTCTTCTCCATGGATTTTAATACCTACTCCGAATTTTTCTTTTCTTTCCTTCACTGCTTGCTCAATATACAGATTGAATAACATCGGGGAGAGACTACAACCCTGTCTAACTCCCTTCCCATCCACTGCTTCCCTTTCATGTCCCTCGACTCTTATGCCATCTGGTTTCTGTACAAATTGTAAATAGCCTTTCGCTCCCTGTATTTTACCCCTGCCACCTTTAGAGTTTGAAAGAGAGTATTCCAGTCAACATTGTCAAAAGCTTTCTCTAAGTCTACAAATGCTAGAAACGTAGGTTTGCCCTTCCTTAATCTAGCTTCTAAGATAAGTCGTAGGGTCAGTATTGCCTCAAGTGTTCCAACATTTCTACGGAATCCAAACTGATCTTCGTCGAGGTCGGCTTCTACCAGTTTTTCCATTCGTCTGTAAAGAATTCGCGTTAGTATTTTGCAGCTGTGACTTATTAAACTGATAGTTCGGTAATTTTCACATCTGTCCACACCTGCTTTCTTTGGAATTGAAATTATTATATTCTTCTTGAAGTCTGAGGGTATTTCGCCTGTCTCATACATCTTGCTCACCAGATGGTAGAGTTTTGTCATGACTGGCTCTCCCAAGGCCGTCAGTTGTTCCAGTGGAATGTTGTCTACTCCGGGGGCCTGTTTTCGACTCAGGTCTTTCAGTGCTCTGTCAAACTCTTCACGCAGTATCGTATTTCCCATTTCATCTTCATCTACATCCTCTTCCATTTCCATAATATTGTCCTCAAGTACATCGGCCTTGTATAGACCCTCTATATACTCCTTCCACCTTTCTGCTTTCCCTTCTTTGCTTAGAACTGGGTTTCCATCTGAGCCCTTGATGTTCATAAAAGTGATTCTCTTATCTCCAAAGGTATCTTTAATTTTCCTGTAGGCAGTATCTACCTTACCCCTAGTGAGATAAGCCTCTACATCCTTACATTTGTCCTCTAGCCACCCCTGCTTAGCCATTTTGCACTTCCTGTCGATCTCATTTTTGAGACGTTTGTATTCATTTTTGCCTGCTTCATTTACTGCATTTTTATATTTTCTCCTTTCATCAATTAAATTCAATATTTCTTCTGTTACCCAAGGATTTCTACTAGCCCTCGTCTTTTTACCTACTTGATCCTCTGCTGCCTTCACTACTTCATCCCTCAAAGCTATCCATTCTTCTTCGACCGTATTTCTTTCCCCCATTCCTGTCAATTGCTTCCTTATGCTCTCCCTGAAGCTCTGTACAACCTCTGGTTCTTTTAGTTTATCCAGGTCGAACCTCCTTAAATTCCAACCTTTTTGCAGTTTCTTCAGTTTTAATCTACAGGTCATACCCAATAGATTGTGGTCCGAGTCCACATCTGCCCCTGGAAATGTCTTACAATTTAAAACCTGGTTCCTAAATCTTTGTCTTTCCATTATATAATCTATTTGAAACCTGTCAGTATCTCCAGGCTTCTTCCATGTATACAGCTTTCTTTTATGATTCTTGTACCAAGTGTTAGCTATGATTCAGTTGTGCTCTGTGCAGAATTCTACCAGGCGGCTTCCTCTTTCATTTCTTTGCCCCAGTCCATATTCACCTACTACGTTTCCTTCTCTCCCTTTTCCTACTACCGAATTCCAGTCACCCGAGACTATTAAATTTTCGTCACCCTTCACTATCTGAATAATTTCTTTTATTTGATAATACATTTCTTCAATTTCTTTGTCATCTGCAGAGCTAGTTGGCATATAAATCTATCTTGGCCACAATAATGCGTTCACTATGCTGTTTGTAGTAGCTTAACCGCATTCCTATTTTCCTATTCATTATTAAACCTACTCCTGCATTACAACTATTTGATTTTGTGTTTATAACCCTGTAGTCACCTGACCAAAAGTCTTGTTCCTCCTGCCACCGAACTTCACTAATTCCCACTATATCTAACTTTAACCTATCCATTTCCCTTTTTAAATATTCGCTCCGATTCTTAGAACGCCAGTTATCTTTCTCCTGATAACGACATCCTCTTGAGTAGTCCCCGCCCGGAGATCCGAATGGGGGACTATTTTACCTCCGGAATATTTTACCCAAGAGGACGCCATCATCATTTAATCATACAGTAAAGCTGCATGCCCTCGGGAAAAATTACGGCCGTAGTTTCCCCTTGCTTTCAGTCGTTCGCAGTACCAGCATAGCAAGGCCGTTTTGGTTTTTTGTTACAAGGCCAGATCAGTCAATCATCCAGACTTTTGCCTCTGCAACTACTGAAAAGGCTGCTGCCCCTCTTCAGGAACCACACGTTTGTCTGGCCTCTCAACAGATACCCCTCCGTTGTGGTTGTACCTACGGTACGGCTATCTGTATCGCTGAGGCACGCAAGCCTCCCCACCAACAGCAACGTCCATGGTTCATGGGGGGAAAAGAAAACATAACAACAATAAAAATTAAATTCAGAAAAAGAAGATTTTGTTTTGTTTGTAAGGATAGCCCTAACCTTGATTTACCATTTTTCCCCTGGTATATAGGCAGCTCTCTGGGGTAGGTTTAGTCAGGAGCCAACGCCTGAAGTGGACCAGATTTTTTTTGTTATAGGATGAAAAGTGGCGGTGGCACTTAGTTTTCTTTTTAGTTCCATTTATTAAAGGCTTTTCAAAAATAACAGAAAAACAAAAAACAAGAAAACAAAAATAGTAAAAAAAATAAATAAAAAAGTTGGTAGAGCACCTGCCCGCGAAAGGCAAAGGACCCGAGTTCGAGTCTTGGTCTGGCACACAGTTTTAATCTGCCAGGAAGTTTCATATCAGCGCACACTCCGCTGCAGAGTGAAAATCTCATTCCAGTTCTCCTTTTTTTCAGAAATAGGATTCCTTTGTAGTTTATGCTCAATTTTAAAAGATGTCATATTGATCTGAACAAAATATCCACATACTAAGTACGAAGACAAGAGTAACAGTAGATTTGTTTTTTATAACACAATAATTACTGCTGATATTCATAATTTTGCTTTATTCATGTTCCCCTCTGCGCGTTTAGCGAAATAATTCCCATTACTATTATTATTCTCGGTTTTACAATTTGTTTACTCTTTTTTTAGACCAAGTTTAAACATCAAATTTAATTTTCGTTCTCTCCTTATACTCATCTGACCATACAATTTCTTCGTTATTTCTTCTATTGATTGCTTTTCCCCCATAGAACCAATAACCGAACGTGGGATACCCATTTTCTCCATGATGACTTCATTTCCAACCCTTTCCCAACTGGATACCTCTGAATACGGTCTCCAAACATTCATCACAGTTGTCATCAACCTTTTTATTAGCTGAGATGGGACTGACTGTTCATACTTCTGACTAACAGGTTAGAAATCTTGTAATAAAAATCTTGTGCCAAAATTAAGGCCTACTGGTCATCAGCAAACTCTAGTTAATACGTGTCACTATCACTTTTTCAGATTCCCATGTTGTTTCCTTTCTGCCGACCGCAGTGGTCGAGCGGTTCTAGGCGCTCAGTGTGGAGCCACGCGACTGCTACGATCCCAGGTTCGAATCCTGCCTTGGGCATGGATGTGTGTGATGTCCTTAAGTTAGTAAGGTTTGTGTTGATCTAAGTTCTAGGGGACTGATGACGACAGATGTTAAGTCCCATAGTGCTCAGAGCCATTTGAACCTTTTTTTTTCATTTCTAGTCATCGGGTACCTCAAAATACCATTTAATGTTCCAGTAGTGAATTTTTCAGCATTTATACTTTAACTGATTTCCTTATTTTGTTTACCAACTTGTGTGATTATTTCCCATAGATATTTGTACTCTTTAGTACACGTAACCGATTGCATACTTTCTTTCACTGTCAAATCCTGAATTATTTTTCCTATTACCATCTGATGTTTTTTATACATGATCACCAGAAGGCCTCATTTTTATACTGCTGTATTAGCTTCCTGGTGATATATTCAGTACCATCTTTATCTTGTGCCAAAATTTAGGCCTACAGGTCATCAGCATAGTTAATACGTGTCACTTTTTCAGATTGCCATGTTGATACATTTTTCTTCGAAGTATCCACCCATTCTCTTACTATTTTATTAAGTGTCAGTGACAGACTGCACCTCTGACGTAATTTCTTTGTAGGTGTAAGTTCATGTAACAAAACGTTTCGTACTCATGTTCGTAGTTATCATACAGCTTCTGAACGGCTTTCATTACAATAGGATTAGCATTGTATGATTTTAAGGCCTTCCACACATTTCATGAAAGTATGTTGCCATAGTTTTCCTATGTGTACAGATACTAAACGAAGGGCCATGTATCGAATATTTTCCTTTTTGCCATTACTTATTTTTTAAAAAAAAATGATAACTACCGTTACCAAGCGCGATTTTCATGCATTAAGAACCTTTTATTTCATTTTTAAGTCAATTTTGTGCTGTGTGATGTACTTTATGTTTACCTATTAGACATGGCATGTAGTCATCCGAGATCTGATTCTACATATCATCCACAGTGTATATACAATGTGGTAGATTTCTAGCATCATATTTCCGTTAGAATACGCAAAACGGTTTTTTTACTGTTGTTCTCCGTTACTGTTTTTTACGTGTACTATGCACTGTCAGCTACGTCAGTAATGCGTAATAAATGTGAGATCCTACATCAGAGAATGGCAAGAACTCCGTAAGTGTAAATTTGCTTCCTTATTCTCTGATACCTATAGGGGAGAGTGTGACGTCCCCTCTCCCCTTTTGTTGTCGCTGTTGGTGTTGACCCGCTACTGCTACCAGCACCTGAAAATCTCCAAAGAAACTTGTTCCCCGCGCAATGTATGAAAGTCCGTTTGCGAGTCTTTACAGCGATACGAACTGCTGATTTTAATTGTCTGTTATGGTTTTTCATAATGATATGCTGTGCCCGGTTTGTTAGTTATTCCAGTATTGAGTGAATCATTCATCATCGGTGTAGTTTCACACCACTGAAGCGAGGAAAAATTCATTCGCGGTTCAGTATCAGTAGTTGTTGTTGCGTTGAAAGGCAGAATTGTTCACCACGACACGACGCAAATCCAGAGATAATCTATAATGCTACCTTGCTTTCGTGCGTCGTAATATTATTTCGGCAAAATACTCCTTTCAATGCTCAATGTTCATCAAGGCAATCTTTCAATTAAAATGTTCACAGTTAATTAATTTTGATAATCAACTATCACACAGTTCAACTAATGATGGAGCCAACACGTGAGATTTCCATTAGTGACGAACAATTGTTCCTTCTTAGCAGTTAGTTTATAATCATTACACCACACGCACACCGATGGATCAGATCAATTACGATTCTTTTCAGTTCGGTGATCTTAACAATTACGACAACTTTTACAATCGGCGTATTTGCATTATCTTCGTGTGGTCGTATTAATGTTTCCTACTCAAGGCTAATCAGGTACTGCAGTCTTCGATACTATGTCCATTGTTCGTTGTAACTGTTTACTTTGATCAACAATAATATCTCCAATAATTAAAGTTCGTTAACTAGTCGTACACTAGCAGAATATCACTCCAGGTCAAGTTCTCAAGTCAGAATAACTGAGGACAAAATCCTCGCATCTCTATCACGCAATAGTACTTTTTTGAATCGAAACAATCTCGTAGCGTTCCGTTTGTAGTACTATAACAAATGACGACTTGATAGCAAGCAAGCTAGCAAGCGACTAACATTTCCATGATCGAGCATTGTAGACGCATTGAATTGCCTTTTCGCCGCGTTTACAACTCTCTTTCACAATAAATGTTATCTCTGACCGACATATTTCTTTGGACTTAACTTTCGTCGTACTGATTTGCAATTATTACTGAGATGTTTGATAGCTAATTAAAAATAACCTTTCTTTCTTTCTACCTTTATGTCATGACATACTCAGTAATTATTGAAATTCGGGTTCTTCAAAACTTTAAGATGTTATATTATTGTCAAAGTGGTCGTACCTGTCAGGATAACACTGATTCATACTTTAAATTATCAGGACATTCTTATTTGGGTTGTCGGGTTTCTTGGGGTGTTACACGAGGTGCAACGTTAACAGCATGAGTTTATGTTACCGTAAAGGCAGCAGAATAATGAAGCAACTTGAAATCACAAACGTTACTTAGAAGAGAATAGGAATTACAGCCTACGAAAAACGTACTTCAGAGTGGGAATGATTTCTTGAAACACACCATGTAGAAGTCAAATGAAAATCGTGAGTCGTAGCTACAAATATTATTTTGTAACAAATAAGGCTTTTCTTTTACCAGCAGTTTAAGTAGATAGCATTAAACTGTCGTAGCATTAAAGACATTTCCCAGAGAACTAGTGTTTGGTTCGCATTGTCACCATATACATCGCCCTCTATGGAGCTGAAAATGCCATTACAGAGAACCCAATTTTCTTCTATAAATTATTTAAATCCCCTGCCGGGGCCCTCTCTCTCTGCGAGGATCCAGAACTTCCCATCTCGGAACGCCTCTGCGCGACATCGCCTATTTTCGGCGCCTGGCGCGATCCGAACCTGGCGGCAAAGTTGTGCTGCTCGCGCGACTTAGCTTATTAGGCCGGCGAGCTGCAGAGAATAGGAAACCCGCCGGCATTCTGCAGAAATTTCAGAGCAGAGCCCGCTAGCAGGGAGAAGCTCCAGCACAGAGCCCGCGAGTTGAAAAGGGGATGAAAGGGGTTGGGCGAAGGACGAGAGGGGGTGGGGTGGTGGCGGTGAGAGGGGGGGGGGGGGGAGGCAGAGGCTGATAAGCAGCGGAGCACAGCAGCGCAAGGGGCGTCGGCGCCATTATGCCGCGGTAATCTGGAGCGCGCGCCGGTGTGCTGCCACGGGCCGGAACCGAAGAATAAGCGGCTGCTGGGGGGTGGTGTGGGGGTAGCGGCGCAAACTACGCGATGTGGCGCGGCACACGGTAATCAGGCGAGCGCTGGCTTAGGACGTGTTGCAAGCATCCCGAAGAAATCTACAGCCGCCTGCTCCGAGATCCACGGCACAACGGCAGGTGCACCGCGTTCTCAGAACGCTCTAAAGCGGATTGATTGAGCGGGAACAAGTCGTGTTCGAGCTGATTTACCTAATATCGAAACCTTACCGTCTCGATTCTCCCGCATTTCATGCGCTAACACCACCGCTAATACCACCGTGCACATGTACTTTGTGCCATCACTCCGTACAGTAACAAACACGCACGTATTCAGAATACCGACATCAGCAAAAGTCTTGTATCACCCCTTTATTTCGAAATTCATGACACAGGAAAAGAAAACTGGTTCGAAGCATACTCTAAAACAGTAATTTTGAGATTGACTAACTATAAACTTCGATTATTTACACTACTGGCCATTAAAATTGGTTCACCACGAAGATGACGTGCTACAGACGCGAAATTTCACCGACGGGAAGAAGACGCTGTGATATGCAAATGATTAGTGTTTCAGCGCATTCACACAAGGTTGGCGCCGGTGACGACGCCTGCAACGTGCTGACATGAGGAAAGTTTCTGACAGATTTCTCATACACAAACAGCAGTTGACCGGCGTTGGTTGGTGAAACGTGGTTGTATTGCCTCGTGTAAGGAGGAGAAATGCGTACCATCACGTTTCCAACTTTGATTAAGGTCGGATTGTAGCCTATCGCGACTGCGGTTTATCGTATCGCGACATTGCTGCTCGCATTGGTCGAAATCCAATGACTGTTAGCAGAATATGGAATCGATTGGTTCAGGAGGTTAATACGGAACACCGTGCTGGATCCCAACGGCCTCGTATCACAATCAGTCGAGATGACAGGCATCTTATCCGCAAGGCTGTAACGGATCGTGCATCCACGTCTCGATCCCTGATTTAACAGATGGGGACATTTGCAAGACAACAACCATTTGCACGAACTGTTCGACGACGTTTGCATCAGCATGGACTATCAGCTCGAAGACCATGGCTGGATCACAGACTGGAGCGCCTGCGATGGTGTACTCGACGACGAACGTGGGTACACGAATGGCAAAGCGACATTTTTTCGAACGAATTCAGGTTCTGTTTAGAGCATCATGATGGTCGCATCCGTGTTCGGCGACATCGCGGTGAACGCACATTGGAAGCGTGTATTCGTCATCGCCATACTGGCGTATCACTCGGCGTAATGGTATGGGGTGCCATTGGTTACACGTCTCGGTCACCTCTTGTTCGCACTGACGGCACTTTGAACAGTGGACGTTACATTTCAGATGTGTTACGACCCGTGGCTCTACCCTTCACTCGGTCCCTGTGAAACCTTACATTTCAGCAAGATAATGCACAACCGCATGTTGCAGGTCCTGTACGGGCCTTTCTGGGTACAGAAAATGTTCGACTGCTGCCCTCTCCAGCACATTCTCCAGATCTCTCACCGACGGAAAACGTCTTGTCAATGGTGGTCGAGAAACTGGCTTGCCACAATAAGCCAGTCACTAGTATTGATGAACTGTGATATCGTGTTGAAGCTACATGGGCAGCTGTACCTGTACACGCCATCCGAGCTCTGTTTGACTCAATGCCCAGGGGTATCAAGGCCGATATGGTTATTCTGGTTAGTGATTTCTCAGGATCTATGCACCCAAATTGCGTGAAAATGTAATGACATGTCAGTTCTAGTATAATATATTTGTCGAATGAATAACCGTTTATCATCTGTATTTTTTCTTGGTGTAGCAATTTTAATGGCCTGTAGTGTACATTAATGCATAGCATTCCACTGAAAAAAGTCCGCGCAAAATACCGTGGTCGGTAGATGCGCAGTCGGTAGGGCACGCGTGGGGAGAGTGGCAGTGGTCGATGTTACGGGCAGAGTCTGTCAGGGAAAGAAACACGAGGGGAAGTGCCGTTCTAAACTGAAACTTATACTCACATTTTTTGTACATATGAAGTGAAGCCTCTCCATGCCGACACTTACATCGTGACCGTTCAAAGAGATCTACTGTCACATCTACTTTCGATAGTATCTAAAAAGAATTCCACTGAAAATGGCGATTTATTTTCGCTTGGTTTTTTAACCACTTATAATTTTCCTAGAAGCGTTATCAGTGGCGAATTTTGAGTGACACATACTCATTTCCTACGTTAAAATTTGCCTCTTTTGAGTTAACACAGTGTCACCTCACTAACAATCTGTGCAGACACAACTGAGAGAGAATACTAAAACTAGGTTTACTAAGTTTATTAAGTGAGGATCTGAGGAAAGGTAAGGCCAATAGATTATGAAAAAGCACATCCTCGGTATAAAATAAACGTGAAATGTCTATCGCTTTCCTCACTTCACGAGCTATCGATGGCCCCTAATTATTACTTACATCGAAAAAAAATGTAGTTAGTAAACTAACACCTCAGATAATGAAGTTCTGCATAATAAGCGCATTTCAAATTACTCCCCTCTTAGTGTGTACCATTTGCCGAAATTTCATTCCGATATCTCAAACCGTTTATGAAAAACAGGGTGGTCCATTGATCCGTGACCGGGTTAAATATCCCAAGAAATAAGCGTCAAACGAAAAATCTACAAAGAACGAAACTTGTCTAGCTTGAAGGGGGAAAACAGATCACGCTATGGTTGGCCCGCTAGATGGCGCTGCCATAGGTCAAACGGATATCAACTGCCTTTTTTAAAATAGGAACCCTAATTTTTTATTACATATTCGTGTAGTATGTAAAGAAATATGAATGTTTTAATAGGACCACATTTTCGCTTTGTGATAGATGGCGCTGTAATATTCACAAACAAATCGTTCACAATTTTAGACGAACAGTTGGTAACAGGTAGGTTTTTTTAAATTAAAATACAGAACGGAGGCAAATTTGAACATTTTGTTTCGGTTGTTCCAGTGTGATACATGTACCTTTGTGAACTTATCATTTCTGAGAAAACGCATGCTGTTCCAGCGTGATTACCTGTAAATACCACATTAATGCAATAAATTCTAAAAATGATGTCCATCAACCTGAATGCATTTGGCAATACATGTAACGACATTCCTCTCACCAGCGAGTAGTTCGCCTTCCGTAATGTTCGCACATGCATTCACCATGCGCTGACGCGCTTTGTCAGGCGTTATTGGTGGATCACGATAGCAAATATCCTTCAACTCTCCCCACAGAAAGAAATCCTGAGACGTCAGATCCGGTGAACGTGCGTTCCAAGGTATGGTGCTTCGACGACCAATTCAGCTGTGATGAAATATGCTATTCAATACCACTTCAACCACACGCGAGCTATGTGCCGGAGATCCATCATGTTGGAAGTACATCGCCATTCTGTCATGCAGTGAAAAATCTTGTAGCAACATAGGTAGAACATTACGTAGGAAATCAGCATGCATTGCACCATTTAGATTGCCATCGATAAAATGAGGGCCAATTATCTGTCCTCTTATAATGCCGCACCATACATTAACCCGCCAATGTCGCTGATGTTCCACTTGTCGCAGCCATCGTGGATTTTCGATGCCCAATAGTGGTTATTATGCCGGTTTACGGTACCGCTGTTGGTGAATGAAGCTTCGTCGCTAAATGGAACACGTGCAAAAAATCTGTCATCGTCCCGTAATTTCTCTTGTGCCCAGTGGCAGAACTATACACGAAGTTCAAAGTCGTCGCCATGCAATTCCTGGTGCATAGGAATATGGTACGGGTGCAATCAATGTTGATGTTGCATTCTCAACACCGACGTTTTTGAGATTCCCTATTCTCGCACAATTTGTCTGCTACTGATGTGCGGATCAGCCGAGACAGCAGCTAAAACACCCACTTGGGCATCATCTTTTGTTGCAGTTTGTGGTTGAAGTTTCACATGTGGCTGAACACTTGCTGTATCTTTAAATAACGTAAATATCCGGCGAACGGTTCGGATACATGGATGATGTCATCCAGAATACCGAGCAGCACACGTAGAACACGCCCGTTGCGCATTTTGATCACAATTGCCATACATCAACACGATATAGACCTTTTCCGCAATTGGTAAACGGTCCATTTTAACATGGGTAATGTATCACGAAGCAATTACCGTCCGAACCGGGGGGAGTGTTACGTGACACCACGTACTTATACGTTTGTGACTATTACAGCGCCATCTATCACAAAGCGAAAAAAGTGGTCCAACTAAAACATTCATATTTCCTTACGTACTACACGAATATGTAATAAAAAATGTGGGTGCCTGTTTTTTTTAAAAAAAGCAGTTGATATCCGTTTGACCTATGGCAGCGCCATCTAGCGACCCAACCATAGCGCCATTGGTTCCCCCTTCAAGAAATGGTTCAAATGGCTCTGAGCACTTTGGGACTTAACATCTGTGGTCATGAGTCCCCTAGAACTTAGAGCTATTTAAACCTAACTAACCTAAGGACATCATACACATTCATGCCCGAGGCAGTATTCGAACTTCCGACAGTAGCGTTCGCGCGGTTCCAGACTGAAGCGCCTAGAACCGCACGACCACGCCGGCCGGCTCCCCCTTCAAGCTAGACGACTTTCGCTCTTTGTAATTTTTTCTTTTGATGCTTATTTCGTGAGATATTTGGCCTGGTCACTATCAGTGGACCACCCTGTATAAGAAATGTGGTGGATATTTCACTCTGGTGTTGTTGCTGCAGAGGCGCGATCGCAAATGAGAGCTTAACATAAGGTAAATTTTCTCGAGATTGGAGACTGGTGACAGAGACCCCCACCCAAGTATAAAGAAAAAGTCGGTATTGTAGCTACATTTCACACGCTGCTACTTATTATGCAATATGCGCCGAACGCAATATCATAGCTACTCCAATTTTTCATTGTAAACCCTTTCAGATTTCGCACAGGGTCTTACTTCCATGTGAATATCATAGTAACTACGTCCATTACCGAAATGATAGAACATCATAATGAACCTTACATGTGAAGTTATAAGTAACACAAATACGAAATTTTTTACCGATTATTTTCTGTAAAACCGTCTGAGAAAGTATGCACGGCGTGCAGCTCGATTATTTATATATATATATATATATGTATATATATATTTTTTTTTTTTTTTTTTTTTTTTTTTTTTTTTTTTTTTTTTTTTTGCTCCTTCTTACCTTCCAACCCAAAATGCTTGGCTTTGATGAGAGCTTGGTCTCTTCCTTCGCTGCCCGGTTTTTTGTTTTTGGCACCAGAAAATTAAAATGGCTAAACACATATTTCACAGGCTGTTTCTCCACATTTTGGGCTACTTTGGAATCTACATATTTTAATAAATAGAATGATTTCTCATCCAAGTCAACCGCTGTTGTAACTGCAATATTATTTACCCGTAAAATTCCTTCCAACTTGATTTAATTCGTTATTTCTTGTGTTGGATGTTTATATTCCTTCTTAACAAATAAGTAACACGTTTGAAGATGAGTATCTCTATAACCCACATTCACAAATTCATATTACTTGCGTGTGTTATTTTTGCTACACCAGCTGGATGGATACGAAGTTCGCACGGTCGAGAGTGGTCAGCCTGGAACACAAACATCAAAACATTTCCCTTCTCGGATACCGACAGCACGCAGTGGCTTAATACACACATCAACAATAGTTTTCATCACTTCAGTTACCGATCGAAGTGGCGCAGTGGTTAGACACTGGACTCGCATTCGGGAGGACGAAGGTTCAGTCCCGCGTCTGGCCATCCTGATTTGGGTTGTCCGTGATTTCCCTAAATCACTCCAGGCAAATGCCGGGATGGTTCCTCTGAAAGGGCACGGCCGACGTCCTTCCCCATCCTTCCCTAATCCGAGGAGACCGATGACCACGTTGTCTGGTTTCCTTCCCCAAACAACCAACCATCATCTCGGTTCCGAGAGTTCGGAACCTGTACAGAAAACTGGAAAAGAGATCAACATAAACGTCATTTCCCCCTTTCTATTGCTCATGAAAACCACACATTGCATGTTGTACCAACATACAGTGAGATCTTCCGCGGTTGTGATCCAGATTGCTGTATAGATTAGTACCTCTAATACCAAGTAGTACGTCCGCTTTAATTGATGCATGCCTGTATTCGTCGCAGCATACTATCCACAAGTTCATCAAGGCACTGTTGGTCCAGATTGCCACACCCCTTAACGTCAATTCGACATAGATCCGTCAGAGTTGTTAGTGGGTCACGTCGGTCATAAAAATCCGTTTTCAATCTACCCTAGGCACGTTTGATAGGTTTCATGCCTGGATAACATGTTGGCCACTCTAGTCGAGCGATGTCATTATCCTGAAGGAAGTTATTCACAAGGTGTGCACGATGGGGGCACGAAGTGTCGTCCGTCAAGATGAATGCCAATATGCTGCCATATGATTGCACTGAAGGTCGGAAGATGGCAATTCCCGTATCGTACAGACGTTACGGCGCCTTCAGTGACCACCAACGACGTACGTCGGGCCCACATAATGCCACCCCAAAACAGCAGGGATCCTCCACTTTGATGCACTCGCTGGACGTTGTGTCTAAGTCGTTCAGCCTGACCGGGTTGCCTCCAAACACGTCTCCGATGTTTGTATGGTTGAAGGCACATGCGACACTCATCGGTAAAGAGAACATGATGCCAACCCTGAGCTGTCCATTCGGCATGTTGTTGGGCCCATCTGTACCGCGCTGCTTGGCGTCATGATTGCAAAGATGGACCTCGTCAAGGACTTCGGGAGTGACGTTGAACCTCATGCAGCCTATTACGCACAGTTTGAGTCTTAACACGACGTCCTGTGTCTGCAGGTAAAGCATTATTCAACATGGTGGCGTTGCTGTCGGGGTTCCTCCGAGCCATAATCCGTAGGTAGCGGTCATCCACTGCAGTAGTAGCCGTTGGGCGGCCTGAACGAGGCATGTCATCGACAGTTCTTGTCTGTCTACCTCTCCTACATGTCAGAACAACGTCGCTTCGGTTTACTCCGAGACGCGGGGACATTTCCATTGTTGAGAGCCCTTCCTGGCACAAAGTAACAATGCGGACGCGATAGAACCACGGTATTGATCGTCTAGTCATGGTTGAATTACAGACAACACGAGCCGTGTACCTCCTTCGTTGTGGAATGACTGAAAGTGATCGGCTGTCAGACCCACTCCGTCTAATAAGCGCTGCTCATGCATGATTGCTTACGTCTTTGGGCGGGTTTAGTGACATCTCTTAACAGTCAAAGAGACAGCGTCTGTGATACAATATCCACAGTCAACGTCTATCTTCAGGGGTTATGGGAACCGGTGTGGTGAAAAACTTTTTTTATGTGTTTATTTGCTTTTCCTCTAAACTTCACATGCCTCGGTCATTGTTCAACTTTTCGTGCGATTACTTTAGGTACCATACTATCAAGTAACAACTTAATAGTACAGTTAATATAGTAAACTAAAATTAAATGGATTGCTGTCAATAAGAATCGGTGGGACCATAGAATAAATAACAGGGTTACGATCTTATGTCCTATGTTGTCCTAAATTTCCCTAAATCTATCTCAAAATGAAAAGGCCCTAAACCCCATGTAAGACATTTCGTCATTGGAGTGGAAATACTCATGTACGATGTCTAAATTTTCCCAAACCGTCGTCATAATAAAATGGCCCTAAGTCATATAGGACGTTTCGATCATATATTGGAAATAGTGGTGCACCGTGTTATCCTAAATTTCCACAAATTCCCCAAACCCTTGCCATGTTTTAATAGCCCTAAAATATCGAAGACGTTTTACCATAACGTAAACGTGTTTTTGTTCATAATGGGCCGTCGCTGCTTTCTGACTGCGAGGGAGAAGCTATGAGTACTATGGTGTACAGTGGTTCTCTCTGCACTTTCCTAATACACGATTAACAAGCTATGTAACTGAACTCTAGCAGTAGTCAATCGAGTAGACGTGCTACTGACTTACTGTCTGAGGCTAATTTTCTACATTTTTGTAGTCAGCCATGTTGATAATCTTTCAGTTTAGAAAGTTTAATGAACTGCTGGAGTCACAATGAGGGCATCACTTGTTATTGCATAAGAAGAACGTATGAATATACAGCATTCCTTGATTGTGAAAAGGTAAATTTGGTATCCATTACAACTGATACTTCACACAAGATTTCCCACATGTTGCTCATCAGATGGACTGACGGATTTTGGTACCAATACAATAGCATGCGTACGGTCAGAACTTTCCTGGTAGAACTTCATTCACCATGAAAGTTTGTTCTAGGACGGAAAGTGCTTACCAGAATCCAGTCTCGATTCTTGTCATTCCATGGAAAAATTCCGAACAGTCTAATACAGCTATGAGTTGTAGCCTAGGATAAGTTGTAGTCTATAATCAACTGACTAATAAAACGTCGGGGAGCAGAAGACTATTTTTGCCAAGGTGGAGTATTATTGATACCAACTTTCAACGCCAGACATGAGTGACACTTCGTAAGAGCTCTATTTCACACAATAAAATTTGCACAAGTACTTTTCCGAAATCTCAACAAGTAGTTAAAACATTAACAGAATCATTCATCACACACTCAATTCTTTAATCATTCAGACCATTATTCCCCCCTGCGGGTTCGGGGTTAAGAATAGGCTCGCGGTATTCCTGCCTGTCATAAGAGGCGACTAAAAGGAGTCTCAAACGTTTCGGTCTTAATGTTATGGTCCCCTAAGGGGTTTAACCACTCCATTCCCAAATTTTTCCGTTAGTGCGTACCATTTGGGGAAGGACGCCATACGTGGTGCATTCTATATCCATCTTGCCCTAAGACCTGGCATATTCTTTTTTGTCATGGAGTTGGACTTACACTGAGATTCCGGCCACATCGGCTGCAGTGTGTTCTGCGTAGCCTACATTCCCTCCATTGTGCAATTCCATCTTTGCTCCCTTTATTAATGGGTATTCGACACCTGACAACCAGCACGGTAGCCAGCCCGGTGTGGTGGGGTCGTCATGTCATGTACCCTCTTGGTTGACTACACAGGGATCGCACTGCTGATGCCTGAGCTGCTACCTCCCCACGTATGCTGAGGAGTAGATGCCTATCCTTCGGGGGCATCGTGACTCTCGGCAAAGGCCACCCTGCCAGGTGATCTTTCCTGTGGCTGGGTGGCGCCCGTGGGGAGAGCCCCTGATCGGAGTAGGTGGCATCAGGGCGGATGACCCGCAATGGAGCGTGGTACATCATGTCTAACTGGTGAGCTTCTACCAGCAGTCTCTAAGCGATAGAGGTCTAAACTCAAGGGGAAGAAATTTGATCCGAGATAATTTCCTTCCCTGGCCACTCCATGGGAGGAACATATGGCTAAAGAAGGCAGTGCAGATTATTCTCCGCGGTACCTAGTCTGTACGTGAGTTGATCGTGGATCATTTATGTCAACCAAATCCCAGCTTTTTGTGGAGCATATAGAGGAAAAGTTCGGGGAGGTGGCGGACTTGTCGAAAATGCGCTCTGGTTCAGTTCTAATCAAGAGAGCATTCTCTGCCCAGTGACGGAGGTTGCTCACTTGCGATAAGTTAGGGGATATTTCAGTTAGCATCACGCCCTATAAGAGTTTAAACATGGTCCAGGGTATTATATTCCACAGGGATCTTCTTCTGCAGTCGGACGATAAAGTACGCGTTAACCTAGAACGACGAGATGTTCACTTCATCCGGCGCATCCATTGGGGTCCCAGGGATAATCAGGTAGCCATCGGTGTCTTCATCTTGGCCTTTGAGGGTGAAGTCTTACATGAAAAGGTCAAGGTAATGGTTTACCACTGTGATGTGAAACCATACATCCCTCCTCCGATGTGGTGTTTTAAATGCTGGAAGTTCGGGCACATGTCATCCCGCTGTACTTCCGGCATCACATGTCGAGATTGTAGATGTCCTTCGCATCACAATACTCCATGTGCTCCGCTTCCCATCTGTGTTAACTGCGGAGAACACCATTACCCCTGCTCGTAACACTGTAGGATATTCCAGGAAGAACGGAAGGTAATGGAATATAAGAACCTGGACTGCCTGACTTACTCCGAGGCTAGGTGGAAATATGAGAGTCTCCATCCTGTGCCAATGACGTCGACCTACGCCGCTGCTGCAATGACGGTTCTCCCATCTCCTGTGTCGTCCCATACGGTTGGATCTATGATCGGTCAGAATCCACCAGCCCCCTTGATTGTGGGGGGCACTTCACACCCAGTTGCTCCTGCTCCATCAACTTTAGGAGCAACACTCCCTCACCCTCAACCATCGGTTGCTCCTGCTCCATCAACTTTAGGAGCAACACTCCCTCACCCTCAACCATCGGGGACATCAGTTACCCCTTCCCAGCCAGAGAAGAGTAAGACTTCTTCAGCTACTCTCGCCAGGAAGGAGTCCCTTGGGGGCCTCCCTTCGCAAGTTCCGACCAGCGGAAAAGCGGACACGCGCAAGTGGCTGAAACAACCACCAGTCCCTGGTCGTAGGGCCTCACGGTCGTCTTCCGTCCCTGAGAGTGACCTAGTGAAGCCCTTCAAGCCTGAACCACCGAAGGCACAGAATAATGACATTGCGGTGGCACCTGTCCCACTGCTTCCGACAAGTTCTGTGTCAGAGGACGAGGTGGAGATTCTGTTGTCCGCTGAGGACCTCGATCTCACCGTTTCCTTAGACACCATGGATAGCACTAGCACAGGTGCTCAATAGGAGGCAGCAGGTGACCCAGCGCCGTAATCTGCCTTCCCAGTCCCCTCACGCCTTTCTCAGCTACGTACAATATCATCCTCCAGTGGAACTGCAGCGGTTTCTTCCACCATCTAGCTGAGCTCTGACAGCTTATCAGCCTTCACCCTTTCTTCTGCATTGCTCTTCAAGAACCTTGGTTTCCAGCAATGCGAACCCACGCCCTCCTTGTCTATTGGGGTTATTATAATAAATGGACAGCTTATGAAAGGGTGTCTGGTGGAGTCCACATCTATGTCCTTCACTCCCTTCACTGCGAGTCTGTCCCTCTACAAACACCTTTAGAGGCTGTCGTTGATCGGGTGTGGACGCCACAGGCTATTACCGTCTTACGTCTTTACCTTCCACCGGATGGTGATGTTGCGCAGCATGTCCTGGCTGTGCTGATAGGCCAATTACCACCACCTTCCTTGTTACTGGGTGACTTCAATGCCCATAAACCTGTGTGGTGTGCGTCAGTGGCAACAGGTCGAGGCGCCACCATTGAGCATTTATCGGCACAGCTCGATCTTTCGATTTTAAATGATGGTGCGTTCACACATTTCAGTGTGGCCCATGGCACGTACTCTGCCAGCGACCTTTCAATCTGCAGCCCTAGCCTCTTACTTAATGGAGTGTGCATGACGATCCGTGTGGCAGTGACCACTTTCTGATCTTTCTGTCACTGCCACAGCGTCACCCTTCTGGCCGCCCTAGCAGATGGGCTATGAATACGGCTGACTGGGACTTGTTCTCCTTCATTGCCGCTATTGAGTCTCTCTCTAATGACGCCATTGATGCAGTGGTTTACTCGGTCACCACCGGCATAGTTACTGCCGCAGAATCTGCCATTCCCCGTTCTTCTGGGTCAACTCGGCGGAGGACTGTGCCTTGGTGGTCGCCTGCGATCGCCGAGGCGATTAAAGATCGCTGGCGAGCGCTCCAGCGTCACAAGCGGCATCCCTCTTTGGAAAACCTCGTCGCCTTTAAACGGCTCCGTGCGCGGGCCCGCCGCCTTATCCGCCGACACAAGCTGGAGTGTTGGGAGCGGTATGTGTCCACCATTAGCCTCCATGTCTCTCCATCGCAGGTCTGGGCCAAGATTAGACACCTCTATGGCTATCGGACCCCTTTCAGCGTCCCTGCGCTCTCACTGAATGGGGCAGTTTGTACTGACTCCGGCGTAATTGCAAACCGCTTTGCAGAGCATTTTTCTCTGAGTTCCGCTTTTGCGAATTACCGACTGGCCTTCCGCACCATTAAAGAGCGGATGGAACATAGAAGCCTTTCATTCTGCCCTAACCATCCTGAATCCTACAATGTTCTATTCAGTGAGTGGGAGTTTCACAGTGCCCTAGCCACTTGGCATGATACAGCTCCTGGGCCAGATCGCATCCACTGTCAAATGCTGAAACGCCTTTCCGTGGACCGCCAGGGGCGAATCCTCGACCTTTACAGCCGTATTTGGGTCGAGGGTGAGTTTCCGTCGCAATGGTGGGAAGACAATGTTATCCCCGTTTTGAAACCTGGCCAGAAGGTTGGAGGTGGACAGCTACCGCCCCATTAGCCTCACCAACGTTCTTTGCAAGTTGCTTGAACGGATGGTGAGCCAGCGATTGAGTTGGGTACTCGAGTCTTGGGGCCTTCTGGCTCCGTCTCAGGGTGGGTTCCGTAAAGGCCGCTCTGCCGCCGACAATCTGGTGAGCCTGGAGTCAGACATCTGTACAGCTTTTGCCCGCCGTTGCCACCTGGTCGCTGTCTTTTTCGACATGCGGATGGCATACGATACGACATGGCGTCATCACATCCTCTCTACGCTTCATGGTTGGGGTCTTCGGGGTCCCCTGCAGATTTTCATCCAAATTTTCCGTCGCATCGTACCTTCCACGTGTAAGTCTCGGCCTCTCATATTTCCTCCCGAGTTCAGGAGAACGGGGTGCCACAGGGATTTGTTTTAAGTGTCTACCTGTTTTTAATAGCAATTCACGGGCTCGCTGTGGCGGTGGGAACGTCTGTCTCAGCGTCCTTGTATGCTGACGACTTCTGCCTTTACTTTAGCTCTACTGGCATTGCAGATGCTTAACGTAAGCCGTAGTGCGCTATCTGCAAGGCGCAGTCTTGGGCTGTAGCGCATGGCTTCCAGTTTTCGGCAGCCAAGACCCGCGTTATGCATTTTTGCCGGCGACGTACTGTTCACCTGTAGCCGCAGCTTTATCTTGACGGCGAACTTTTTGCTGTGGTGCAGACACATAGGTTTTTGGGAGTGGTTTTTGTTGCCCGGTTGACTTGGCTGCCTCATATTCGGCAGCTTAAACAGATGTGTTGGTGGCATCTAAATGCTCTGTGATGCCTGAGCCACACCATCTGGGGCGCCGACAGATCTACCCTCTTACGGCTCTACCAGGCGTTAATCCAGTCTCGTCTGGAATATGGGAGCCTTGCTTATGGTTCAGCACCAATCCTTTACAGCGGGATGCACCTTGTCTCTGGTGCTTTCCAGACGAGCCCTGTGAACAGCCTACTTGTGGAGGCAGGTGTCCCTCCACTGCGTTTACAGTGCCAACGATTACTAGCCGCTTATGTTGCCCATGTTTTTAGCTTGCCTGGGCATCCAGATTACCGTCTTCTGTTCCCGCAATCGGTCGTCCATCTGCCAGAACGTTGGCCCCGGTCAAGCTGTACGATCGCGGTCCGCATCAAAGAGCATCTCTCCAGGCTTTGGGTTTTCCCTGTTCCACCTCCTTTCTGCGCCACTTTGCATACACCCCCATGGTGTGTTCCTCGTCCTTGCCTTCTGCTCGGATTGGCACAGGGCCCAAAGGACTCAGTCCCTACGGAGGCTTTCCGCCGCCGCTTTTATTGCCTCCTAGCCACGTTTCAGGGCTCTGGCGTTGTATACACTGACGGTTCGATGGTTGCTGGTCGGGTCGGTTATGCTCTAACTCTAGGGGACCATTACGAACAATGATCCTTGCCGGCAGGCTGCAGCATTTTCACTGCTGAGCTGGTCGCCATCTTTCATGCCCTAGAGTATATCCATCCCTGCTCAGGTGAGTCCTTCCTTATCTGTAGCGGCTCCCTGAGCATTTTACGACCTATCGACCAGTGTTTGCCTCGCTCTCATCTGGTGATGGCTGTCCAGGAGTCCCTCCATGCTTTTGCCCGTTGCGGCCGCTCTGTGGTCTTTGTGTGGACCCCTGGTAATGTCGGTATCTCGGCCAATGAACATGTTGACCGCATGGCCAAACAGACCACTAGTGAACCAACCCTGAACATTGGCCTTTCGGAGACGATTTTCACGCCATGAGACGCTGAATGGCGCGGTCTGACTACCCCTAACAATCTCTGTGCCATCAAGCAGACGATGACAGTGTGGTGGTCGTCCATGTGGGTCTCTCGCAAGGAGTCTGTGTCCTCTGCCAGCTGCGCATTGGGCACACTCGGCTGATGCACACTTATTTACTGCGTTAGGAGAACCGTCCTCTATGTCGCTGCGGGGCGGCTTTGACAGTGGCCCACATTTTGTAGGCCTGCCCCCTTTTAGCTGTGGTCAGGCAGACTTTGGCGCGGCCTGATACGCTCCTTGCCCTTTTAACTGATGACACTGCCATGGCCGGCTTAGTTTTGCGTTTTTTCTGGTAGGTTTTTTTTATCATTTAATCTGAGCGTTTGTTCTGTTCTTTTGTGTTGATTGTGGCCTTTGGCCTACGGTTTTTAATATGTTTCTGGGTGGTTGGCTTTTCCTTTTTTTTTCCTCTAAGGTCGGCCAACCACGGTCACACTCTGTGAGATTTTAATTGGTTTTGTCTGATCTCTGAGTCTCTCTTGTCCTGTGTCATCTACTGTCTTTTCTGTTGTTCGTTATTTATTGAGTTTTTTGGAAAAAGGAACCGATGACCGTCGCAGTCTGGTCCCTTTAACCCCCACAAAACAACCAGTCAGAACATTATTCCGATTTATGTTTCACAGCTTTGAAGAGTGAAGGACAGTACTTTTTCCGTCAGATCTGTTTACACTATACAGAGATTATCTTTGATATTTCAAGAAGGCAGTTCAGTTAACACATAAATTATAATAATTCATTGTAGTCAGACACTTTAAGTCAGAATGTTTAGCGCCTAAATATTCTATTACAATATGTCTAGATTACCCAATCTTACAAAAAGAATTGTGTAACGACAAATTGTCTGTTTCCAACAGTGTTTTTCACGGCAGTCCTGTGCAATGTCAACATTTGGTGGAACGTGCCCTTGGTCGAATGCAAGGCGATCCAACCGTGATCAAATTCTCCGACTCTCCAACGGCAACTCTGTGTAGTCGCGCAAAGGGTGTGGTCCTTGTGGACGAACGAAAACAGCTCGTCTCAGGCCATCCCATACTTGTTCGATTGGGTTCATATTCAGGGAACAAGCAAGTCACTCCATTCTGGCATGCTGCATGAACGTGCTCACGAGAACAGCCGGATGAGAACGAGAATCGTCATCAATAAAGAAGAAATCGTCAAAATTTTCGATATATGGTCCCATTCTTGATTGCAGAACTTCATCCCCACACCATAGAGCAGTGAGATTTCAATCAACAATCACGAGAGGAGTACGGTTGCCCGATGTGAGGGTACTCCAGAAAATCATTCCAACACCTTCTTGTTGCACATGGTGTTGGAAGTGTTGGATGTTACTTGGTTGTTTTGAAATATGTTGTCTGCTGGTATTAGGGTACAAACACATCTAAGTGTCGTCCATAAGCAACACCCCTCGCCAGTCCTGTGATGACCATCCTGATCCAAAAAATTCAAATGGTTCCAAGCACTACGGTACTTAACATCTGAGATCATTAGTCCCCGGGACTTAGAGCTACTTAAACCTAACTAATCTAAGTACATCACACACATCCTTGCCCGAGGCAGGATTCAAACCTGCGACAGTAGCAGCAGTGCGGTTCCAGACTGAGGCGCCTAGAACCACTGGGCCACAGCGGCCGGCCATCCTGCATCATTTCCTGGTCGTCTGTAAAGGAGTCCATGATGTTGTGGTGTATGACATGGTGCTCGTCTTTGTCGTCAGGAATGGAGATTAGTGTATTTTTGGTACCATTAGGTCATGCTAGGTTTCCCAGCCAATTCTATAGGTTGAGACGTTTTGTATTCGTCCTTGACATTCTTTTACTTCTTTCTTTGAACCACTAATGTTTTTTTGGGATTTCTTAATTAGAAACAGATTTTTTCCTTGATATTTGTAGCCTCATTTCATGACACTCCTTTCTGACACTGCTTGGTAAGAGATAAAATATCTCGAAATTTTTTAGGAGATATACCAGCTACTGTACGTATTTCTCCCTCATTATTTATACTGTGAATGTTAATGAACAAATTATTCCCTGAAGTTAGATCAATAACTGAGTACTGTCAGTTGCTGTACCATCTGATGTTCAGACAAATCATGGATAAAATTAGTTTCAGTAGGATGCTCCATTAAAACTGAAGGTGCAAATTGAGATTCAGAACTGCTTGACGACTGCTAGGAAAAATTTCCGTGCCTTTGACACTAGTAGTCAATTCAGCTGGTGTCATTGTTCTCAACCAGGCACTTCTGAATAGCTCACCAAACTTCACACTTGTTACGAAGCTCACTCCTCCTGTTGTCCGGTAACTTAAGATAGCATCGTCCCAAGTAACTTCAAAAGTTTCCAGAAAACATGTATATCAACAAATCAGCTACAATTTGGTCTATTTGTAATTGCTTACGGCCATTTTTCCAGTACGCCTGTGCAAAGACGCTTGTGACTATGAAAGACAGCAAGTTCTGATGACTTGCCTTTCTTTCATTTCTATAACAGTTATTATTGTATACGATTTCAAACACAGTAGTTACGAGAGGTGGCTAAGAGAATAAGGCGGAAATTTTCATTGCAGAAAAGCCAGACAGGAGCAAACGTGATCGGCGAACAAGTTAAAACAGTAAACAGAGCATTTACTTAATTTGTATCTCTCCAAGAGTACGCAGACTCTTTACAAATAATGCAGCAAGAAATAGAGTCCAACTGTCTCCATGTCAACATGGACGAGTTTCTGTGTTGCTGTACACCCTTTAGCGGCGTGTTCTTTCTACTTGCAGCAGCAGTTACGTAAGAGAGATTCGGTCGGATAGCATTAATGTTAATACTCGCAGGGAGAAACATTGCACAGAGCATTACAATCTATGCCAACATTGAAAGCCGATCATTATTACTGATTTGATTGTGATTCCTCAGAATTTTATTGGATCCATGCTTCTTTTGAATCGATATGTTGGAACATCATTTTCCATTAAATCAATTGTTTCAAAAATCTTTCTCATTTCAATAGAGAAGATTCCTTGTTCATTTAACAGTTCTGGGTCTGTTTGTGGGATATTCCAAGTTATTTATCGATCACAAGTTGTCAACCTGGGTTTCACTACTAGAGCCACATAATGATAATACACAAACACTGATTACATCACTAAGTTGGTCAGCAAGTCTAATTTGGTTTCTTGTTGTTAAAGAATGCCGCTTTACGTCATTATTTCTTAGAATCTTAAGTAGGTGGAATTTGAACTGCGGTTCGCTACGTTGCGCCAATTTATCGGTGATTACTATGCGGATGTCGTATTCCTACAAAAAGTTGACTTTACTTGCTTTTCTTTACCTGAGTTCTGTACTGTGTTTAGTGTAGCTCCCGAATATTCCACGAGGACTGCCGTGAAGTTCTTGATCATTGTAGATTAACAGTGTAAGGCGTCGACGTCTCATGACCTTCATTGCTGACATATTCCGCCCTCACATTCATATCCCACACATCAAGACCCTTCATTCGAACCCAAAAAAGATAAGATAAAGTCAATGTTGTACGAATTCATGTAAACAATATTCAAATAAGTAGTAAATCGCAAATATGCTCTGAGATTGAAATACTCGAGTCTGGCGTACACACACACATTCAAGACATGACAGTCACAGGGGCTTTTAGTTCGGGAGACGCAAACAGCACGCCAGGGGGCCGGTCCCTTCAGAGGATGACTCAACCTATCTATCTATCTATCTATCTATCTATCTATCTATCTATCTCGTCGCGTGACCCCCCCATAGAGCAGACAGCGTTTGCCCGAATGAAAGGACGACCCCGTGTTCGGCTTAAAAGCAAATTGCGTTACATTGTGTGGGAGCGCCCAGCCTACACATTCTTTACAAATGCAGTACGCAGTTCAGAGATTTCACAGGGATACAGCCAACACCAAACGCTGATGCTACAGATTACCGGATTGGTCGCCTCAAGCGAAACATTCTCCCGTTTTACAAGAGCAGTCCTGATTGTCAGACGATTTTCCTGACGCTTTGAGCTGAAGGAGTAATGGAAGAGACCGAAAGATATACCCCTTCACATCTGGCATGGAGAGGGGCCGTTCCATTATCGCTCTTGGAGCAAGAGCACGTAATGAGAGCGTGCGCGCTTGTATGTGTACTCAAAAAGTGAGGAGCAAGTCTCTCCTCAGTACTTCAGTGGGAGAGCACCTCTTTTGAGAGTGAATCAGAGTGCGACTCTATATTGAGTCCTTGCGATTAATCATTGTTCACTGTGTTGGCCACCACACTTATTGCGTGGTGTGAATGGACAGAGTTATAGTTAAACGCCTGTGAGCGAATTTTTGAGTGGCATCGCGGTGGACTGGTTATCTGACCGGTGCACCACGCCAATAGTTAGACGAGGGGCGAATAGGAGTCCTTGACTTCATCAAAGAATAGGGAGAGTTCAATCCAGATAGAACGAGAGTTATCTTATTTGTCAGCAGCTAGCTGAGCAGAAAGCAGTCATCGCAGCTTACGGTATTGTGCGCTACAGCTCTTGCGAGCCCCATATTTACTCCACAACAGTACACTTCACTGCATTTCACATGCGGCAGTCTCAATCGTACCTAGCAACATTCTAACGGATAATTATTCAACTTGCGCAGGCAGGGCTCTCAGCCATTCTGCCAAGTCAATAATAATCTTAAACTTTGTATAGAAATGTCATTAGCGAATCTTATCTTTGAGAGGTAACTTCACATTCCGAAAAGAGCCCAGAAATAACTTGTTCAGTTCAGAACTAAAAGTGTCATTGTGACTTCTCAGAATTTTTGCAAAATAAATAATAATTTCGGTAGTTTCACGTTTTTTCGACAATAACTAGCACTACTCTAGTACCCAAGTATCCCACTAGTTACGCAAGAAATTTTGTGAATTTTTGTGTCATTTCTTTACAGCAGACGACTCCAGAAGATATTTATTGCTGAAAGTTTTTCAGGCATTTCTCTTTAGAACGTTAGGAACGTCTGTCTGACTTCTGTAGTAGTGTCGGGGTGGAAATTTCATCTTGCAGGAGCCAAAGGGTAAAGGGTACAGCTCAGATTAATCCATTGAGCAGAATGACAGAATAGCACCCACGCCGCTCACAACATGAAGTAATATTCTTCACATGACCTTTATTCTCCTTTATGCACCGCCCGGTGGCGGACGCACTTTGGACTGCCCATGGTTCTATAAAGAAGAGATGGTTTATTTGTTCCGCAATGTTAGGCAGAATATTTGGGAGATGGCCATTTTATCTGTCTGCTGCGTCCTGTAGATCAGCTGATCAGCCTCCCAATTTTAATTTCTGTCGGTACTTGCAAGATTTAGTTCGTTCCCCAACTGCAGGATGTTTGAGTCTGTAAATAACTGACTCTTGTCAAATTTACCTATTTTACTGCTACTTCCAGCAGTAGGCTTCACAAATTTTATTTATTTGATTGGAGGCACGATATGATTTTGGCTGTCGATGTCATTCTCGCCAGGCTCAAGGACCGTTGTGCAGTTGCTTTAAATTCCACGAGACAATCGGTGAAATTGTTTCGATTGCCTTGGGTATTTAATGCGGCCCATTTGGAGGATTCATGTGTATATGGTGTAATCCGGTATGTGTGGGACCATAGACCCCGTTCAAGTGAACGGTACGTCTCCATTTTGATGATTCAACAGCCAAAGCTGAAACTACGACAAACATTGGTACGATCGTGCCTAACAGAGTCCGGGAATACCGGAACGCGGAAAAATTTTACCATTCTTTGTAACATGACTTTTATGCAAGTACTCATCATGTCCCCGTTCGGATTGCAGACGTCAGTCGTGTAAAGGCGCAATCGTAACGGCTGAAGTCGCGGGGAATGGAAGAGGTATGGATGCGATCCAAACTCATGGATCGTAGGCATACATCTGCTCATAACGCTGCGGTTTCACATGTTTTCAATGTGACGATATCTATGATCTTATTGTAACATCGCTTTCTCGTAAGACGCCGGTGTTGGATAGTCTGCTAAAGGAGTCTTATGGGCGTTTTTGGCCTTTATTGGGTACTACTTTTATATTGGTTTTGTGAGAAGTGTCGTTGGGGTGGGGGTGGGTGGGGGGGGGGGGGGGGGAGTTCGCGTCCATCTCCTTTAAAGTTGGTGAAATTTTGTTAATTTCTAAATGTTCTGGCCAGGAAGTAACTGATAAATTTCGTTCGATTACGTCGTTAAAATGATTATAAGACGGTTGCCAGCGAGATGAATAACTGGCTGTCTGCGTTGTTGGGGAAAGTTGTTGCTGACCATCAAAGTTGTATTCCTGATTGTACTATTTTGACCCAGCTAGCTGACTGCCGTGAAATCGGTGGCCGCTGTTACTCCTGTCGCTGACAGGGCGCTCGACCGAGTCAGCCAAGAGAGCATGCAAAACCTTTGTGATGGCAGTAGACTGAAACACGGCATGGAATCATGGTTACATAGAACCGTGGTTGCGGAATAATCAACCAACGTTTCGGAAAAACAATCCAATAGATACCAAGTTTGCTAGTAACTTGCTCTATTTGATAAACCATTGCTTTTAAATAATAAGTAGATTGATACTGAAGGTCAGTGACCATAATCGAAATTTAATCTAATTGCAAAAATGCAGATGTCAACACGGGATACATAAAATAATCGTATCAAAAAATCGGATTGAATTGTCATTGAGCGAGAGGGGATATTAATACTTGATATCATAATGGATACCGGTAGAGTCCACGAATATCCCAGTCACTGTGGGCACACCATTAAGACCCACACACAAATATGTAAGTTCCATTTTGAGTTTGAATATCTGAGAAAAGTAAAAGATGTACTGTAAGTAACACCGACGTCGAAAAAATAAGTTCTACCTACTTCAATACAGCCTATCTTATTTTCATTGCGTTGCGTAAGCCCCAAAACATGTAACGATCTCACCAGCAGATGGACAGAATAACATTTGCTAGAAAAATATTTCATATATCTTAAGATAGGCAACCAATTTACATCGTCTACACCTGGGTGTTGATGACGTAAGTTTGGTTGCCGATATTACGCTGCTTGAAATATTTTCCAGGACAGTTTCATTTCGCTCACTCTGAACTTCGTTCAGTTAACTTAAATGCCTATTGCCTAAGCCAGTGTACAGTGCATGGCAGAGTGCACATTCTATCATCAGTCACGCCATTCACAGCGATTTGTGGAGTATAGACTTACATAGATGCTATTGGTTTCACTTTCCGACCACACCGCCAAATGGAGTGCGCCAATGATGACTGCCCTTATGCACCCTTCCGTTACTTATGAGAAATATAGATCTGGGACGGTAGAATCGTTGCACTTGTTTGGTGCAAAGGTGTTTTCCCGATTCTCGAACTTCCTCAACAATGTTTCGTGAAAATGTCATTTTATTCGCACCGATGCCTCCCACCTAAAGTCAATGCACTCGTAATAATTCAATAGACCGGTAATGTTGATACACGCCTCTGAATTGCTTTAGTGTTTTCCCTTAAAGTGAGCTGGTGGTACCGAGCGAGGGGGTGGAGTGGTTAGCACACTGAACGACGGGACGTTAAACACAAATCTTGTTTTTTGACAAGGTGGTCATCCGAAACATCCGATGAGAATGGGTCGCACACAACTATTCTATATATACTTTTTCCTTTATAGGCGCGTTACACGGTCCTAGAACTCTCCCATTAAACGACAGTTAAATATAATTTAATCACGTTTAGGTAATCAAGGTGTTTTATCGACATTAAAAAAACACACATAATGGTTCCAGGCTGAAGCGCCTAGAACCGATCGGCCATACCGGCTGGCAACATTCAAACTATTAGCAATTCAGTGCACCAAATACAGACTCAGCAAAAGAATTCAAGGGTCACTCATTTGAAACACCGTTATTTTCCCCCATTGTGATTTAGAAGTCTTAAATTTGGCTTAAAAGTACTTACAACTTTCATCCGTAAGGATTCGAAAGCGTGACGTCCGATATCAGCTTTGGGCTCGTCTAGGCTCCAAACAGAAAACTGTAGACACTTGCGTAAAATGCGGCAAGAGTTCAGAAGATCATGTAAAGAGTTAGTTGGAGCAATGAGGTCACATTGGCACCAAATTTCACCACAGTTTTAAACTACGTCGCAGTGGTCAGTACGAAGAAAACGCTTAACGGATTCCTAGGCGCCTGCAGATTGGAAACCGCTTCGACACCCCTCAGATTCCAGAAACTGGAAAGCAGACACTAGAAAAGCAATATGGTGCCACTTAGCTATAGGGTGTCGAAGGGATGTCTGTATACATTTTTAGAGTACTTAACGAAGTTTTGCAGGTGGTCCAGCGGTGCTGTCGACTATAATGGTGCCGGAGGGACATTTTGCCATTTTATTCACGTACGTGTTAATGCTGCCTCCACCTCCCGCCCTCTCCCTAGTCGAACGGGCTCTGATAGTACCATCTTGGATACCAGTGCGAAGATTACACTCACACTGTACTCGAAAGGGCTCACATAACGTTCAATGAGGTTGAGCTCTGGGATGTCCATACTGAGGCAATGAATCGTGCGAGTGGTGTCGTTTTCGACCTCCAAGTGTGTGTAAATGGACGCGCAAGGGAAGAGTTGGTTCCACTGATGACGTTTATGCCACCTCCTAAGGTACCGATTCTCAGTTTTAGTGTCTCTCAAACGTTTGCTGCCCTTGAGGAAAAGAAAACGAATTCAACGTTGGACGTCGCGTTCTGATCGCTATTACAAAGGCGTCAGGAGAAGGGGTTATATGAGGGAAAGATGGGTGTGACGTCTGCAGTGGAACTGAACAGAACTGTGGTGAAAGTTGGTGCCAATGTGGTGTCATTAACCTACCTTATACGTCACATCTACTTCTGACCTCTGGCCTTTCCTACGCACGTATCGTCATCCTTGAGTTGGTAGCGTAGTCGAACATGTGGGTTACATCGCAGAACGCCGCGCTATTACACCGTCACAGACATAGGTTCAGCCAAGTTCCAAACTTGAGCATCACACAGGGGAAAAACCACTGGGTTTCAAAAATTGAGTCATCCAACGCTGACACCACGCAGGAAACAACAGCGTCATTAGCAAAACAGGCTCGGACTGCTACCAACTCTACAACAGATGGCTTGCGCACGAAGAGAATGGTTGTGGTCACATTTCCTTAGAGCGTTTCTGGCGTTACTTTTTTCTCTGGTAGATACGTGTGGAAAAGTATTCTCAATTGACTGTAGCTGGTAGTACGGAGGAGGTACATTACTTGATATATGTATAACGTAAAGCACCCAGAAGGAGAAGGGGAAACGCAATAAAAGTTTACGGGATGAAGGGATATGTGGTACTGTTTCAGTAATTATTATGTTAAGTCTAATTTACATAGAACGTAGCATACGAACCCACTTATCCACATGACGTTGCACCCTCTCTGACCTGGATGCATGCACTGATCCGTTTGGCTATGGTGTCTTAAAGCCGTTGTAGCTTTTCAGGAGACGAAATGTTCCACAACTATTGTAACCGATCATCTGTATTCTGAACACTGGAACTGAGCTCGTTCCAGACATAACCAATTGGGAACCGATCGATGGACCTCAGCGCCATGCAGACAGTTCATAGAGACATGTAGTACGTGGGAGCGAGCACAGGCTTGTGTAAAGTGTCACTATGATCCAGTCGCAGGAGAGGCAGCTCATGAACACGTAGGATGTGCGTGAAGTCCCTTTGTGCCATCAAAATTACCTCAGCCACTACCGGACTCGCCCTGATGGCATACCCGATAACACGCCATACCACCACACCAGAAGTAACACTGTCACTCTGCAAAACATTGGAAAAACCGGACTTCTACAAAGCTCGCCGCCGCAACTGCCGACAATAATCGTCAGGGCAGAGCAGAATAGCGATTCGTCACTGCGCACAGTGCGATGCCATTCATCAGTCCATGATTCCCTGTCACGACACCACTCACAACACATCCTTTTCGGCTGTAACGTTACAGGTAGCCTGCATGCTAATCCTACTGCCGTTAAACCCTGCCCAGTGCTGCGGGTTGAGACAGAGTATTGCAAGGACGATATTGACGCGGGTACGATTTGCATGGTGATGAATACGGCGATCCTCCCTCGTGGTGGTCAGACGTGGATAACCGGAGCATTGACAGCGATACGCCAGCCCTCACACCGCCGTGTAGTCCAACACCGAACCACTGAGAGATCTGAACCCCCCAAAAATCTGGATACTGTACGATTCGACCATCTAGCCAAACGAAGACGAAGAGTAAAGCCCGTTTCAAACTGCGTCAGACGCGCTGTCTCACATTAGTACACGGCATCTCTGTGTCCTTCATATTGATTACTTTGAGAAGTACAAATATTGTAAAATGTAGGAGACTAGGAAGTGGTGTGGGGACAGAAATATGACATGTAATGTACTACAAATAGCCTTAAAGGTCTGGCAACCACAGCTGAAAACCTTGTGCATAGTGTGAAGAATAATCAAGCAAATTAAAACCAGAAACTGTAAAGCAGCCTATATTAAATTAGGTGAAGGTGCAAATCCGCAACAGCTTTTTGCTATGTTTACACTGTTTCACGACCGGCTTCATACCCTGGAAGTATAATATAGAATCGAACTACGTAAGTAAAAGCGCTAATCATCAACATAACCTACCGAACAAAGTAGTCAGTAAAGCGGTGACTGACAAAACTAATATTTTATGTGCCACGACTTCCAAGGTGCTCGTGAGGATGAAGACATGACACTCCTCGGTAAAAGATTCGATGAAACGGTGCCCGGTCCGAACCATGCATCATCACTGACACATCTCCAAAACACTGTCAAAAAACGAGTCTGTACAGAACATGACAATCCACGTATGATAGAACGAAACCCATGAACGTTATGTAAATGACAACATAGATCGCGCAGTCGGAAGTGTATAAAACTGTAGGAACCTACCATCGCCAAAATCCGCTCGGGGTTTACTACACGGTTTAAGGAACACCTCAATGTGAATAACCCAAGATCCACCCTACGTTACATCTGAATCAAACGTGACATTCAGCAGAAGACAATTAGAGAGTAGATCCAGTTCTTCCTTCTCTGTTCCTTCCTTCAGTATTCCTTCTCTACTCGCATCCACCTACCATGGCCCTCCCCACCCCTATCCCACCCACATGGGTTTCTGGTCGGTTTTAAGAGATCAGTTTTAGGAGGGTTTTTGGTCCATGAATTTTTCTTTGTCAGCTCTGTTCTGCTTCCACTATGATCCATCATATGGTCTGTATGTTTTGCCTGTTAATATGGACTGTTTAAATGATGGTAGGGGTCAAGTTTTGCGTTAACTTGGTCTAGCATTACGTAGCACCATTTTAGCCTTTTGTTTTTATATTTTCATATTTATTTTGTTTTATAAACGTGTCACAGTTTTATTGGTTTAGTATACTATACCATCAAGGACTAGGACTTCAATAGGATACTGTTATCTTGTCGTGGATGGAACCAGGTAGTAAATAATTTTAAGTGTATCTTATTTCTCATGAGTATAATGGTTAATATTTTCTGTCTCTTGTACACAGTTACTATTTAACACTGAGACCCATTTCGTCACTGCGATTTCAAAGATCCAGTCTGTGTGTCCTTTTCATTTGGTATCTACCATTGGATGTGGCGATCTTCAAACCGCGATGGGGTTTGGCATGGTTGACCTCAGATTATTCAGTTTGTGGCTAGCCCTGCAAAATGCAGTTCTATTAGACGTATGCCAATATACGTGGATTTTAGTATGTTGCCGACTCCAAATGTTTGTGTGTCTCTTAATTCTTTGTTCCCCAGCTGATTTTGACAATGGTAGGTTTCTACTCTTTTATACTCGACCAACACCGCAAGATGTGCTGATGTGCTTTAATTTACATGTTTTGTGCTCATACGTTACATTCTATCATACGTGGAGTGTCATGTGCTGCCCGGGCTCGTCTTTCCACACTGTTTTGCAGATATATTACTGATCATGCATAGCTCGGATCGGATGCCCAAGGTTTTACTGAGGAGTGACATGTTTTTGTGGCACTTGAACCTTGGACGTCGTGACACATGAAGTATTAGTGTTGAGAATACATCGCTTTAGTGACTACTTTGTTTGGCAGGTTATGTTAATTATTAGCTCTGTTAATTAAGTAGTTTCATTCTATATGAAGATATGACCTGCAGATGTACATCCAGGATGTGAAACGGATTATCGAACACTGAAAATACAATAAGCAGCTATTGCTGATTTGGACTTTCATTCAGTTTAATATAGACTATTTTCGCATCTTCAATTTTAAACTGTTGGATTATGTTTCACATTATGAACTTATATGGAAATCCAACAGTTTAAAATTGAAGATGCGAAAATAGTCTATATTCCCATAGACTATTTTCGCATCTTCAATTTTAAACTGTTGGATTTGTGCTTCACATTATGAACTTATATGGTTTTGTAAAATGGCAAGTAGTACCCTTGGTTTTATTTTGTTTGTGCATGTGTGAAAATTTTCATAAAAAGCTTTACTTCTAGTTATCAATCAATATTAAATGGTATACATTCACTTTCACTTTAAGTTAGGTCATTGTAGTAATTAGTGAATCAGGTAACGAGATATTACACTTCCTTTTTATTGTACCTGGAAACTCTGAGACAATCCTCAAACCAAAGCAATTTGAGGCCAGAGAATGTGAATATTATATCTGATAACTTCTAGTACCATGAAAGCAGGAGTAACATCTCTGTGTTTCTGCAGAACACTGGAAGAATGGGACCTTATCAGTCTCCGCCATGTCCGCCGACGATACTCATCCTAGGCAGTGCGTGACTGTTGTTCATCACTTAACACAGTGTGATGCCATTAAACACGAGTACACGCCTCCGCGTCACGGCGCCTTTTCAAACGAAGCCGTTCGTGATGTGATGTTATCGGTAGCCTAGTCGATCTGTCTCAAGCCAAGAAGGGTACAGAACCTGCCGGTAAGTCCATTACTCGTTCTCGGCCGGAAGGACCAGAAGTGAAGTAATTTCGGTGTGCTTGGTGCACAATACAGCGATCCTCCCCTGTACTGATCAGATGCGATCAGCTCGAACCTTGACTATGAGCATGCCTGCCCTCACATGCAGTCCAGCCGTCTGGCCATTGCCACATCTGTATGCCACTCAAATCTAAATTTTGCACGATATCACCAGCTGTTCGAATGGAGACCCGCAGTGAGGCCCTGTTAACACTATCACATGCCGATGACGCTATCTCGCCTGGGTACGCAGCATCTCCCTGTCATTCATAAAGATCACTCAACACGTGACGCAGTTCATGCACTTCGTATACCTTAGCAGGCCTAGGAACAATACTGAACACAGATAGTACTGAAACCCTCTTATATGAAAACTTTATTTGCCGTAACTCAATTGTACGTATGGCGATGACTAGCCTCCGCACATTTGAATTGCCATACCCAAACCACATTAGCGCAATCATATTACCGATTCTAACTAAGTGTCTAAATAGCTAGATGTTGTCGATCCTGCTGCTTGTACTAATGTGTATTTAATTTGGCAGCTCAGATTTGCCGAAACTAGTCATCACTGTACAATTAAGTCCGATCTTGGCAGACAAACTGTTGGTATAAGAAGACTTCAACATTTACAGTTGCAGACAGTCTTCTTCAACATTACATCAGGTAGTGGAAACACGAACAGCACCGCTGTATTCTGCTGTCCGTTAGACCTCTCAGAGAGAACAGAAATTATAGTATAATCATTTACGAATCCCGCCTAACGTATGTACGTGTAACAAGTTGCATTTACTAAAACTAGGAAGTTTTTACAAAAATCTTTTAGTGTCTAGACCAAATTTGCATAAAAAAATTAAAATAAGATGACTTGTTAGGTTCGGTTTTAAGTGACAAACATATTCAGGTTGCTCTTATACAAAGTATGTTATTTATAACAGTTTTAACAGCTTTATGTTCATGTGGCCTGTGCTTTAGATGATTTAGGTGAAAGTTTTAAATTTTAATAAGATACATAAAGACACTTTTCTCTATTCCTTACAATGTCAAGCATTACATAGAAGTTGCTTTCACTTCCAACTATATCTTCTGGGTGCTTCACATTCCTTGTCAGGCTGCGTACATAAATAAATAGGGGAAAATTGCACAAAAAATAATGAAATAAATGAACGATTTTAAACATGGCTGACAGCAACAAACATAAATAAATTTTCTTGTACGAAGTATGCAGCGAACCGGTTGTGTAAATAAATGTAAAA
This sequence comes from Schistocerca gregaria, assembly GCF_023897955.1. Taxonomy (NCBI): domain Eukaryota; kingdom Metazoa; phylum Arthropoda; class Insecta; order Orthoptera; family Acrididae; genus Schistocerca; species Schistocerca gregaria. The sequence continues at coordinate 149,315,404 of NC_064925.1, forward strand.
ACCTTACAAACTTTCAGAACCACTAAGGGTATCTTCTTCGGAAGAAAAATCACTTATGATTCAATTATGTCGTTGTAGGATGGTGCACGCAGAAAAGAAGTTGGTACCTAGGTAGCACTGAAACAACAGAGATTTATTTATGTAAGAAAGTAACAAGAAAACTTGAACAACAGAAAACTGGCACTTTATGAAAGAACACAAGAGATCGTCTTGATCTGATAAGAATAATTGTCACCATAGTTCACTCTGAAAGGTCAGAATCGTATCGGTCACATTCGATGATGCTCTGGCGTTGTCTTTGTCCGGCGGCGCTGCATTGTGGACTCACCGTTTACTCGGAATCAGGCTCGGCGTTTGACTCGGAGGCAGATACTGGAGAGTTGCATGCGACGGTCCTTAAAGGGTGCACGCCATATGGATACCAGTAAGTGGCCGCTGTCATGTATCTTAGCGAATGCGAAATACTGCCGGTTGTGTCCTGCGGTTGTGGAGCCCTCCTAAGTATAGCAGGTGTCGCAGTGAAGTTACGCAGCGCCAACTGCAGGAGCTTGTTTTGAAGGCAACCCGCAGAACAGTATTGTGCTGTGCGTATCCGTATCTTCAGGCACCACCCTCTTATGGCAATAACGATATAAACATACTACAACATCAATGTCTAAAGTACCTAATACTTGACAACACTAAAAAATTGTACATGGAGTAAGACTGGTACTTACATAAATTCCATGACGTTAAAATTATAAACACTTATGACGAGCTACAGAGCTCAAGTCAAGCGGTAGTGAAGTCCTCCATAGGAACAGTAGAAACTGACATCTACACTACTGGCCATTAAAATTGCTACACCACGAAGATGAATTGCTACAGAAGCGAAATTTAACCGACAGGAAGAAGATGCTGTGATATGCAAATTATTAGCTTTTAAGAGCATTCACACAAGGTTGGCGCCAGTGACGACACCTACAACCTGCTGACATGAGGAAAGTTTCCAGCCGATTTCTCATACACAAACAAAAGTTGACCAGCGTTGCGTGGTGAAACTTTGTTGCGATACCTCGTGTAAGGAGGAGAAACCCGTACCATCACGTATCCGACTTTGATAAAGGTCGGATTGCAGCCTATCGCGATTGCGGCTTATCGTAACGCGACATTGCCGTTCGCGTTGGTCGAGATCCAATGACTGTTAGTAGAACCGGTGGGTTCAGGAGGGTAATACGGAACGCCGTGCAGAATCCCAACGGCCTCACATCACTAGCAGTCGAGATGACAGGCATCATATCCGCATGGCTGTAACGGATAATGCAGCCACGTCTCGATCCCTCAGTCAACAGATGGGGACGTTTGTGAGACAACAACCATCTGCACTAACAGTTCGACGACGTTTGCAGCAGCATGGAATATCGGCTCAGAGACCCTAGCTGCGGTTACCCTTGACGCTGCATCACAGACTGGAGCGCGTGCGATGGTGTACTCAACGACGAACCTGGGTGCACGAACGGCAAAACGTCATTTTTTCGGATGAATCCAGGTTCTGCTTACAGTATCATGATGGTCGGATCCGTGTTTGGCGACATCACGGTGAACGCACATTGGAAGCGTGTATTCGTCATCGTCATACTGGCGTATCACCCGGCGTGATGGTATGGGGTGCCCTTTGTTACACGTCTCTGTCATCTCTTGTTCGCATTGACGGCACTTTGAACACTGGACGTTACATTTCAGATGTGTTACGACCCGTGGCTCTACCCTGCGAAACCCTACATTTCAGCAGGATAATGAACAACCGCATGTTGCAGGTCCTGTACGGGCCTTTCTGGATACAGAACATGTTCGACTACAGCCATAGACAGCACATTCTCCAGATCTCTCACCAATTGAAAACGTCTGGTTAATGGTGGCCGAGCAACTGGCTCGTCACAAGACGCCAGTCACTACTCGTGATGAACTGTGGTATCGTGTTTAAGATTCATGGGCAGCTGTACCTGTACACGCCATCCGAACTCTGACTCAATGCGCAGGCGTATCAAGGCCGTTATTACGGCCAGAGCTGGTTGTTCTGCGTACTGATTTCTTAGGATCTATGCACCCAAATTGCGTGAAAATGTAATCACATGTCAGTTCTAGTATAATATATTTGTCCAATGAATACGCATTCATCATCTGCATTTCTTCTTGGTATAGCTATTTTAATGGCCAGTAGTGTATGTTCAACGTGTTAAAGGAGCAGACACTAGACTTAACTTGTGGAAAATAGTAATTATGCCTGGTAGACGTGGGGCAGAACTAAACTACACTGCGTCCGAACAGGCCTTGGAAGGCCCTGCAGTACCGGCCGGCCGCGTGTCATCCTCAGCCCAGAGGCGTCATTGCATGCGGATGTGGGCTGGTATATGGTGTGCACACCGCCCTCCCGGTCGTATGTCAGTCTACGGGACCGGAGCTGCTACTTCTCAGTCAAGTAGCTCCTCATTTTGCCTCACTAGGGCTGAATGCATCCCGCTTGCCAACAGCGCTGGGCAGAGCGGATGGTTACCCATCCAAGTGCTAGCCTAGCCCGACAGCGCTTAATTTCGGTGATCTGACGGGAACAGATGGCACTGCGGCAAGGCCGCTGACAAACATGGTGCAGAGCGTGCTACTTATTGGGCGCTAGTGGCGTGATTAACGCTCGACCCTATGAAATACATAAGTGTAACAGTAATACAGCACTATGAACTTATTCAGATGTTTTAAGCCAAGTAAACTGTAGTATAAAAGAAAGGAACCAAAAATGTTACAAAACGAATGAAATATTTTGTATAAAAATGACTACGACAATATGTAGCCTAAATGAGTACATTGGTTTGTTACGAGCTGAGAATAAAGAATGTACAGCAGCAGGGCTTCATTACAATAAACAAAAAGAGGGAGACATACGCTTTACATAAAATCTGCAACAACGGAATGTGGTATATACTACCGTCTCGTGTACAGACAATTAGGAAGTACAGGGAAAGGGAGAAGCAACGTGTTCGAAATGGAATTGAACAGAGATGTGAACCATAGGATCTTACAGCTGCGAGTAATAGCTCACAGGATTTAAGCTTTTGTTTCGTACTTGTAGTTTTCCTGCTCACATGTCTAATCATATCAAGTTCTTCGAAGAGGTCAGGTTTCCACCATTCTTCTTTTTATGTAGAATCGTTATTTTGTCTACTCCTTTTGGATTATGTCAGATAGTAAGAAATGTTCCACGAACGTAGAATTTTGAACATTAGAACCTTTCTTCCATAGCAAAGTGTTCTTACTTGAAAAGCTCCTCCGGTTTGTCTGATATAAAGCACCGGGCACATACCGCAAGTAATTTTACAAACTCCTGAGCTACGTAAAGGTTCATTTGGAGTTTTTAAATAATGGATTAATTTTTTTTGTAAACTGTTATTTGTGAATAAAACAACCTTGCAGCCATATTTTGTAAGTAACAGATGCTGAATCATACACAAGTACTTACCTAAATAAGGTAGGGAAAAACATTTTAATTTTTCAGTAATCTCAAGCACAACGGTTTTACCACTTTTCACGTCGAAATTGTTTCCACAAATGAAGGTTAATAACATTATTTTAATCCTTTTATTCTTTAGTGTAACTGGTGAGAGTGCTGTGAGTATAGCACAATGAACAGCTGAATGAAAGGAACCTCTCTTATGGGATTTAGCATGTGTTGCATCCGAATGCGCCGTCAGATCGGTATTCGTTGCCTTACGGAAGGTATGAAAAGAAATTTTATCATGTAACTAGGCCAAATTTAGATTCATATAGTTTAGCTCTCGTTTTTCATTTTGTAATTCTCAAATGAAACTAATTTTCTTATTAAGATCATTAACGATTTCCAAAATTTGGGTTACCCTATCTTTAGTTCCATTGCATGTAATCAAATGTCATCTACGTAGCTACAGCAGGACAGAATGCCTAATTCTGTAGCTGTATAATTTTTTAAAAAGTTCTCCAATAGTATAATTATAAAAGTGTCTGCTAGAAGTATCGTTATCGGATTACCTGTTGCAAACCCATGTTTGTTGAAACCAGTCGATTGAAAACATTTGTATTTGACTGCCACATTAAGTAACTGTGTAACATCCCTAATTTTCTCACCTGTAATACGTTTTTCAAAAGCACGCAGGTTTTTCTGCGCGATTCCTATAGTTGTATGAACTGCTGCATTAGTGTACAAATTAATAATAACCGACGATATTAATTTTGTCTCTTGATTATATTAGAAATTTTTCATTTTATTCATCAACATCTGATGATAATTATTTTTGAAGACGTATTGCTTTTTAACCATTCCGTGAAGAATCCTATCTAATCCATGGTACCATCTGCTAATACTGTTCACAGTCGGATGATCAAATTTATGCACCTTTAACTGAGAACATACCTTAGGAAGTTGTGGATTCATGTTAATAAATTTTTTGGTAATGACAACACTTTAACAGGTAGTAACCGTCACCTACAGTATACCTAAGTTATTTTTGTAAGATGGAAGAACGATCATGTTCCAGTTTGGAAACACTGTTTTCCTAAAAAAAATTTAAAGTTATAGAAATATTCATCTCTTCTCCCAGTCATTATAGCATTACTTTTATCAGATTTTGTTGTACAGGCTTCATTTTAGTTTACTTGAGGATTAATATTTCAATTACATTTTATGTCTTGATTTCGTGGAAACTGACCATTAGATTATTTTTTTATGAAATTGTTATAAACACCATGAGTAGTTCTCACCTGCTATGAATTTTCCATTTTCATACAATCAAAATCAATGTTAAGATATGAAATCAGGTTTTCTACTATACACACCTGTGTTACATATTTTATTCTTAAGTCTTTTAGTTTGGTAACACCCTTGGATACATGGAAAGGCATAAATCTCACAATTTTAAACATGGCTGACATCAGCAGACGTGAATAAATTTTCAATGTATAAAGAAAATAGCCAACTGATTGCATCATTTTAATGTAAAAGTCTTGAACAGGTTTGAGTCCCACTAAGGGTTTCTTCACAAGTAGGAAAATCACCTACTGTGATTTAAACACATCATATAGTAGACGTCTAAAATACTTAATACTTGACAAACTGAAAGGAAGTACGTGCACTAAAACTGCTTTTTACTGGACTAACAGGAAGTTAAAATGTTAATTATACAAGCTGCGCTAAGGAGTTCAAATCTTAGTGGTCATATTTTCATGGAGTATTTATTAATGTCGGGACCCAATCCAAAAGGAGTAGACGAAACCACATGATGTTGTTGCTGTCTTCAGTCCTGAGGCTGGTTTCATGCAGCTCTCCATGCTACTCTATCCTGTGCAAGCTTCTTCATCTCCCAATACCTATAGCAACCTACATCCTTCTGAATCTTCTTAGTGTATTCATCTCTTGGTCTCCCTCTACGATTTTTACCCTCCGCACTGCCATCCAATGCTAAATTTGTGATCCCTTGATTTGTGATCCCTTGATGCCTCAAAACATGTCCTACCAAACGATCCCTTCTTCTAGTCAAGTTGTGCCACAAACTTCTCTTCTCCCCAATCCAATTCAACACCTCCTCATTAGTTACGTAGTCTATCCACCTTATCTTCAGCATTCTTCTGTAGCACCACATTTCGAAAGCTTCTATTCTCTTCTTGTCCAAACTAGTTATCGTCCATGTTTCACTTCCATACATAGCTACACTCCAAACAAATGCTTTCAGAAATGACTTCCTGATACTTAATCTATATTCGATGTTAACAAATTTCTCTTCTTCAGAAACGCTTTCTTTGCCATTGACAGTCTAGATTTTATATCCTCTCTACTTCGACAATCATCAGTTATTTTACTTCCTAAATAGCAGACCTCCTTTACTACTTTAAGTGTCTCATTTCCTAATCTAATTCCCTCAGCATCACCCGATTTAATTCGACTACATTCCATTATCCTCGTTTTGCTTTTGTTGATGTTCATCTTATATCCTCCTTTCAAGACACTGTCCATTCCGTTCAACTGCTCTTCCAAGTCCTTTGACGTCTCTGACAGAATTATAATGTCATCGGCGAACCTCAAAGTTTTTACTTCTTCTCCATGAATTTTAATACCTACTCCAAATTTTTCTTTTGTTTCCTTTACTGCTTGCTCAATATACAGATTGAATAACATCGGGGAGAGGCTACAACCCTATCTCACTCCTTTCCACACCACTGCATCCGTTTCATGCCCCTCGACGCTTATGACTGCCATCTGGTTTCTGTACAAATTGTAAATAGCCTTTCGCTTCCTGTATTTTACCCCTGCCACCTTTAGAGTTTGAAAGAGAGTATTCCAGTCAACATTGTCAAAAGCTTTCTCTAAGTCTACAAATGCAAGAAATGTAGGTTTGCCTTTTTTTAATCTTTCTTCTAAGATAAGTCGTAAAGTCAGTATTGCCTCAGGTGTTCCAACATTTCTACGGAATCCAAACTGATCCTCCCCGAGGTCCGCATCTACCAGTTTTTCCATTCGTCTGTACAGAATTCGCGTTAGTATTTTGCAGCTGTGACTTATTAAACTGATAGTTTGGTAATTTTCACATCTGTCAGCACCTGCTTTCATTGGGATTGGAATTATTATATTCTTCTTGAAGTCTGAGGGTATTTCGCCTGTCTCATACATCTTGCTCACCAGCTGGTAGAGTTTTGTCATGACTGGCTCTCCCAAGGCTGTCAGTAGTTCCAATGGAATGTTGTCTACTCCGGGGGCCTTGTTTCGTCTAAGGTCTTTCAGTGCTCTGTCAAACTCTTAATGCAGTATCGTATCTCCCATTTCGTCTTCATCTACATCCTATTCCATTTCCATAATATTGTCCTCAAGTACATCGCCCTTGTATAAACTTTCTATATACTCCTTCCACCTTTCTGCCTTCCCTTCTTTGCTTAGAACTGGGTTGCCGTCTGAGCTCTTGATATTCATACACGTGGTTCTCTTCTCTCCAAACGTTCCTTTAATTTTCCTGTAGGCAGTATCTAGCTTACCCCTAGTGAGATAAGCTTCTACATCCTTACATTTGTCCTCTAGCCACCCCTGCTTAGCCATTTTACACTTCCTGTCGATCTCATTTTTGAGACGTTTGTATTCATTTTTGCCTGCTTCATTTACTGAATTTTTATATTTTCTCCTTTCATCAATTAAATTCAATATTTATTCTGTTACCCAAGGATTTCTAGCAGCCCTCGTCTTTTTGCCTTCTTTATCCTCTGCTGCCTTCACTACTTCATCCCTCAGAGCTACCCATTCTTCTTCCACTGTGTTTCGTTCCCCCCATTCCTGTCATTTGTTCCCTTATACTCTCGTTGAAACTCTGTACAACCTCTGGTTCTTTCAGCTTATCCAGATCCCATGTCCTTAAATTCCCACCATTTTGAAGTTTCTTCAGTTTTAACCTACAGGTCATAATCAATAGATTGTGGTCAGTGTCCACATCTGCCCCTGGAAATGTCCTACAATTTAAAACCTCGTTCCTAAATCTCTGTCTTACCATTATATAATCTATCTGACACCTTTTAGTATCTCTAGGATTCTTCCATTTATACAGCCTTCTTTTATGATTCTTGAACCAAGTGTTAGCTATGATTAAGTTATGCTCTGTGCAAAATTCTACCAGAATGCTTCCTCTTTCATTTATTAGCCCCAATCCATAATCACCTAATATGATTTCTTCTCTCCTTTTTCTTGCTGACGAATTCCAGTCACCCATGGCTATTAAATTTTCGTCTCCCTTCACTACGTGAATAATTTCTTTTATCTCATCATGCATTTCATCAATTTCTTCATCATCTGCAGAGCTAGTTGGCATATAAACTTGTACTACTGTAGTAGGCATGGGCTTTGTGTCTATCTTGGCCACAATAATGCGTTCACTATGCTGTTTGTAGTAGCTTACCCGCACTTCTATTTTTTTATTCATTATTAATCCTACTCCAGCATTACCCCTATTTGATTTTGTATTTATAACACTGTATTCACCTGACCAAAAGTCTTGTTCCTCCTGCCACCGAACTTCACTAATTCCCACTATATCTAACTTTAACCTATCCATTTCCCTTTTTAAATTTTCTAACCTACCTGCGCGATTAAGGGATCTGACATTCCACGCTCTGATCCGTAGAACGCCAATTTTCTTTTTCCTGATAACGACGTCCTCTTGAGTAGTCCCTGCACGGAGATCCGAATGGGGGACTATTTTACCTCCGGAATATTTTGCCCAAGAGGACGCCATCATCATTTATCCATACAGTAAAGCTGCATGCCCTCGGGAAAATTACGGCCGTAGTTTCCCCTTGCTTTCAGCCGTTCGCAGTACCAGCAGGCCATTTTGGTTCATGTTGCAAGGCCAGGTCAGTCAATCATCCAGACTGTTGCCCCAGCAACTACTGAAAAGGCTGCTGCTCCTCTTCAGGAACCACATGTTTGTCTGGCCTCTCAACAGATACCCCTCCGTTGTGGTTGCACCTACGGTACGGCCATCTGTATCGCTGAGCCACACATGCCTCCCCTCCAACGGCAAGGTCCATGTTTCATAGGGGGGACGAAAACACGAAAACACATAGAGAGATGAAAGGGTGGAAACTTGATGTTTTGGAAAAACTTGAGATCTTTAGATGTATGGCCAGTAACAATGGTCTCACTTAAAAGAACAACTACAGTTACGAAACGAAAGATTCTTTAAAACCATTAAGCCATTGGTCACAACTGTAAGACGCTTTCGCTCACGTTAGTGTTCACTTCTATTTCGAAAACGTTGTTTCTCCTTTTCCTTTATGGACTCTTTAATTCCTTACTGATTGAACTCCAGACAGCCCTTTTACAGATGTTACATAATGCATATTTCCTCCTTTTGTTTATTGTAATAAAGTCCAGCTCCAGTACGTTCCTTATTCTGAGCTTGTAGTGGTAATTAACCATGTAATTCAATTATGCTGCATATTCTCATTGTCATTTTTATAAAAATTATTTTATTTGTTTTGTATCTTCTTCAATGCTTTCTGTAATACCACATAAACTTTACTTTGCTTAAAACATCTAATAAAGTAACACACTAGTGTATTTCTATAACAGTGGCGTGCTGTACATTATGTTTACCTGGCAACATAACTAGCTCCTACATGTTCAGCCCAATGCCTGCTCTTTTAACGAGCTGTACCTTTATAACAATTTTTATTGTTTCCATGGAGGACTTTACTGTACTCCATATTTTATACTGTATGACTTTGCATGACTTGAGCTCCTTAGCTCATCATGTTTGTCTACAACTCTAAAGTCATGTAATGTATGAACTATTTTTATACCATGTAATTTTTTCTGTGCTGCCTAGTATTAGTTATTTTAGACTTTTCTTTAAAACATCATGCGTGAATATCATTCTGAAGAATGCCAATATTATGAAAGGGATAGATTGTTCTCATCCTATAGTAAAGATGTTGAGTTCCAAACAGGCAAATAAATAGACCACTAAACTGTAAGCGTATGGCCAGAAGACCTCAAATATACAACATAAACACACATGTTCATACTAATACTACACACACGCACAGTACAACTGTAAACAACTGTCGAGGACAGAGTGATGGGTAAAGCAGCCTCGATGATGGGGGTAAGGAGAGGCTGGGCTGGGGTGCTGGATGGAGAGCGGGGTATGGGTGGAAGACGGTAAAAATGTTTGTGGGAGCATACAGGGACAAGGGTGAAAGAGGGTAGGGCAGCTAGGTGCAGTCAGGAGGTCAGACGGAGAGTGAGGGGAGGAGTGTATAAGAAGAGACGTAAAAGGACCTTGAGTGTGTTTATTGAATAGAAGGCTGTGGAGTTCCGGCAGGGAAGGAGACAGGTGGGTTAAGGACAATGACTAACGAAGGTTGAGGTCATGTGGGTTACGAGAACACATGGTGTACTGTAGGAAGAGTTTCCTCCTGTGAAGTTCAGAAAAGCTGGTGGCCCTCAGCTTGTCAGTAGCCACCCATGCAGAAGACAGCTTGTTGGTTGTTGTGCTCACATAGAACGAAACACAATGGTTGCAGCTTATATTGTAGGTTACATGACTGGTTTGGCAGGTAGCCATGCCTTTTATGGGATAGGTGATGCTTGTGACTGGACTGTAGTAGCTGGTGGTGGGAGGATATATGAATAAGGGTCTACTAAAAGGATATGAGCCATGATGCAAGGGGTTGGGAGCAGGGATTGTGCACAGAAGGACGAAGATATTGTCTAGGTTTGGTGGGTGGAGGAATACCACTGTGGAACGGGTGGGGAAATTGTATGTAGGACATGACGACAGGTATTCGAAACCCTTGCAGAGAATGTGATTCAATTGCTCGAGTCCTGGGTGGTACTAAACCACTACGGGAATGCTCCTCATCACTGGCCAATGGGACTGTCGGAGGTGGTGGGTGGCTGGAAAGAGATAATGCACAGAAGCTCCTTTTCTGTGCAAGTTTGGGAAGATAATTATCGTCTGTGGAGGCGTCAGTAGAACACTTGGTATCTGTCGAGAGGGACGGCTTGTCATTACAGATGCGGCATCCATGCATAGCTATGCTGTGTAGAAAGGACTTCTTGGTGTTGAATGGATGGCAGCTGTCAAATTAGACGTACTGCTGATGGATTGTAGGTTTGATATGCACAGAGGTCCTGATACAGCCATCTTTGAGGTGGAGGTCGACATTGAGGATGATGGCTTGTTGGATTGAGAAGAACCGGTTCAAGCATATGGGAGAGAAGGTGTTGGGATTCTGGAGGAATGTGGATAGGCTGTCCTCATCTTCACTCCAGGTAACAAAGGTGTCATAATAAATCTGAACCTGATGACGGTTGGGTACTCTGTGGGGTTAGGGAGCATTCCTATCGAAGGCTCATCAAAACCTTGGCTATCTAAAGAAATCCTTCCTAATCACTCAGATCCCAAAGTCCTCGCCTTGTTCAGATTGACCACATCTTCATGATGTGGATTAAAGGTGAGAACATCCTATCCACATTCCTCCAAAAATTGCATGCTTTTTCCTCTGTACACTTTATCTAGCCCTCCTTAACGCCACAAGATAGCTTTCTCGATGTTGACCTTCACCTCAAAGATGCTACATTAGTACTTCCACCCATATGAAACCTACACACATCAGCCGACTTGTCCTATGCATCCTCTCACCACCAGCTACTCCAGTCTCGTCACAAGCATCATCTATTCCATCAAAGACAGGACTGCCTCTCGAGCTAGTCATGAAGTCTACAAGCAAAGCTGCAACCACTGTACTTCGTTCTATGTGAGTATGACAACCAACAAGCTGTCTGTCTGCATGAATGACCACTGTCAGTCTGTGGCCAAGCAGCAGCTGGACTACCCAGTTGCTGAGCATGCTGTCCTACACAGCGTTCTTCATTTTAATGACTGCTTCACAACCTCTGCCATCTGGATCCTTCCCACCTACACAAAATTTTTTGAACTGCGCAGTTGGTAACCCTCCTTGCAATGTATCATATGTTCCTGTCACTCTCCTGGCTTCAACTTTCATTGGTCATTGTCCTTCACTCACCTATCCCCTTTCCAGTTCCCACTCCACACACTTCTATTATCGAAGGACCAGTGCACCCATAGCGTTTTCACTTCTCTCCTTTTCCACTCCACCAACTCTGCCTTCCACCTAACTTCATGAATGCACCTAGTTGCCCTTCCCTCTCTCCACCTCATCTCCAGTATGCCCCCACAAACAGCATTTTATCGTCTTCCACCCGTACACTGCTCTCCCTCCTCTCCTCGACCCAGTTTCCACCTTACCTTGACCACACAAATTACTTCTCCCATCGTGAACAGTTGCTCAAAGCATACATATTTAGTAATCCTTTTGTTATGCCTGTCAGCGACTCTGTATTTCCGCTATATGATGCATAGCAATCTACCATTTTTATAATATTATCATATTCCATCCTGGATTTTCCTTCTGAAGAAGATACCCTTAGTGGTACTGAAACATGGTCAAGATTTTTACATTAAACTTGTGCAGTCAGTTAGCTATATATTTTATATGCTGATAACGAACAACGGAATTTTTCCTCCAGATTTTAGTCAGTGCCACTGAGGACGCGAAGTCCCGAAGCAGAACTGATGAATGAATCAACCCGGCGCGTCTTGGACAATGTTGAAGCTGCAGGATATAGGATAGCGGAGGAAATCACCATTCAATAACATGCTAGTACGCTGTCAGCACTTCTAGTTAACTTTCGGTATAGATGGACAAAAGATAACCGAGTTTGGCCACCCCCAAACTAATCGATTTTAAAAGTTGTCCATCACATTAGTGGAAGCGATTATGGAACTACGAAGCCTGAGACGTTACAGTGAAGAATGAAACAGATCGCCACAGTTGAAACATTGTTGACGTGCTGCCCTACAAGCAACGAATCCACAAAAAGTAGCTGTTGACCAGGATACTTTGAGGACAGATCGAGCAGTGGAAAAGGCTTCGACAGTTTAGGTCTTCTAGTTTCGCAAGAAAATGATGATCCTAATGAATGAACAAAAAGTGTTATTATAGAAGTCATCGAAGCAGTATTATCAATAGTAGAACTAGTACTTGGGTAGTTGTTTAAGGAAACAGTAGTATTCCTGTAGTGGTAAAAAATATTTATTACCTATTTGTTTTCTACTTTCTGTGTTGTAGTATTAGAAGTGTTTCATCTTTAAACGTTTGCAGGTAGCCAGTGGTGCAATTATTTGACAATTTATGTCACAGAAAACTATGTGATTCACTTAGTTATCCCAGCAGTCTGTAAATTTGAACCACGAATAAATGAATCTTTCAATCTCCCAGCTACTTTGAAACTCAATAGAATCTACTCAATTATTACCTTAATTTGCCCGCTTCTTTTGATAAGGTGTAGTGTTTGAGATAACAGCGGCGAGGGCTTTAAACTTGAACTATTGGTCATAGTTAGCGGTCATTAACTTTCAGTGCAAATGGACTTTATGCACAAATTTCAACTGTAGCTTTGATCACATTCATATTGTCTAACAATGCGGATGAACCAATAAACATATTCAACCTCTGCGATTAAGTAAAACCACACATTTTACACATCGTAATTTTAGTTTGAAGACGTTAGCTGCACATCGGAACAACTGCTCTCCTCTGCAACAGTCCCTGAAATATATTCTTCTGTCTCAGAACCCAAAATAAAATACGTGACACTATAGCTCAATGCCCTTATTTATTTTGTGATTTCCAGTGGGGAACGGAATTGTGGACTCGTACAGCAATGTGAATCAAAAAGTTAATTCAGTATCGCTTTTATATTGAAACTGAAAAAACATGGCTTCAGGACTCCATTTATACTTTAAATTTGAAGCGCATACCTCTTTAGATAAACTTCTAAGTAATGACAAAGTGAAACTATCCATTGAATACAGAACAACATCACACATGTTCAACGAACATAATATTTATGTTTACGTAGCAACTATGAAGCACCGAGGAAGCCAATGAATTCCTGATCACAAATCTGACAGAAGAAGAGTAACTTGTGACATTATTATTCTGCCTTAATCACATTAGACAAAATTACAGACCGTGACACGTGCTAATGCGTACGTATATTTAAGCATGTTCAGCACACACAGGGCAGAAGATATAGGGGATGTAGTTAGTCCTTTAAGGACAGTACCCCGGAAGCAGGAGTGCGTCTCTTCCGAATACTACCTGTCCGTTGACTTGGTGGGAAAGCCACTGGCAACAGACACCACCAGCCTCACCAAAATTACCACAGAGCTGCATCCCAGGAGTGTGTGCCAAAGTCTGCAGCTCGTGGTCGTGCGGAAGCGTTCTCGTTTCCCGCGCACGGGTTCCCAGGCTCGATTCCCGGCGGGGTCAGTGATTTTCTCTGCCTTGTGATGACTGTGATGTCCTTAGGTGGTTAGGTTTAAGTAGTTCTAAGTTCTAGGCGACTGATGACCATAGATGTTAAGTCCCATACTGATCAGAGCCATTTGAACCACTTGTGTGCAGAAGTAATGCAATTTGGCAGAGTTAGCAAACGATAGCTAGTGCTCTAGTGGAAAAGATGTGTTCACGAAGAAAGCTACCGCAGTCTAAGTAAATTTTGTATTCTGGTCACACCTGTACGTATCATTTATTTTGGTCTACAGACTAAACTGCAAAAATGCACTTATAACGTCCCAGTAAATGTTTATCAATTTTAAGCTTTAAATTTTGCATGAAAATTTAAGCAAAAAGCAACAAAACAACCGGGAGATTAAGAAGCGTATTTGTAACGCACTCATGAAAGCGCGACTGGAACTGGAGACCCAACAGCCCTTGCACACATCAGAGTGTGCAGACGGCAGGTAACTTCTGTGGGCGCCTCGCTTAAGCACAAGTGCTGAGGCGACGCACAGGACCCAGCCAAATTTCCTGCCTCGTCCTGGTGACGTCTTCCAAGCGAACAGTCTCCGTTTTGAAGGCGGCTTCGACCGGTGTTTTCCGTACTAAAATGTGTACACTGGCGGTCGGGCTTATATTCGAGATAAAAGGCCCGCAGCTCCTGCCCGAGGAACCGTCGAGAGCTGGGAAAATAAAGGGCCCCCGCGGACAAAAGCCTGCCATTTCGGCCGCGGTTCTTATTTCGCCAACTCTGTAAGGAGACGAGAAGACGTTTCCAATATAGAATCTATTGCTAAGATGGCGATAACATTGTGAAGGCCGATGTCATTTTTAGTTCTTCACTCTACTTCATGCTGAATATTTGCAATTTATTGTATATCTTCGTTCAATGGATCAATGAAACGTTAATGGGTTACGTCACAATAATGTTGAAATATATAAACATTTGCACAATAGATGTTCCAATTTTTAAAACAATCAGATCATTGGATAGAAGTACTAGCCTTAGAGAACAATTCAGGAGAAGATATCAGCGGTATATGACCAGAGGCACTAAGAGCCTGCACAAAAGTATCACCGATCTGATAGTTGAAACAATTTTCTAGGGCAAAGAACTCCTAGCATTTCAACGACTGGTGGAATATTTATTCACTTTAAGTGGCACTAAATGTAATTTTACACAACAAATTTTGATCCATTTCCCTAAAAATTTATACACTGCATTTTAAGGACAAAGTTATTCGTGCAATTTCAGTCGGCCTCGCGGGATTAGCCGAGCTGTCTTAGGGGCTGTGTCATGGACCGTTGGGCTGGTCCAGGCGGAGGTTCGAGTCCTCCCTCAGGCATAGGTTTGTGTGTTTGTCCTCAGGATAATTTAGGTTAAGCAGTGTGTAAGCTTAGTGACTGATGACCTTAGAAGTTAAGTCCCATTAAATTTCTCACACATTTGAACATTGCCGGCCCGTGTGCCGAGCGGTTCTAGATCCTACAGTCTTGAACCGTGCGACCGCTAGGTTGCAGGTTCGAATCCTGCCTCGGGCATGGACTGTGATGTCTTTAGGATAGTTAGGTTTCAGTAGTTTTAAGTTCTAGGGCACTGATGGCCTCATAAGTTAAGTCCCATAGTGCTCAGAGCCATTTGAACCATTTGAATTTCGGTCAAAAATGGAAAATCAATAAGTAATCGCTATTACGGAAAAGCCTTCCACTAAGGCCACAATTGTTAGCGAGTGGTTTGAAGACCGTTTTGGACATGAATACAATCGAACCCGTGGTCTAAGGGTAGCGTCTTTGATTCATAGTCAAAAAGTTTTCGGTCCCGGGTTCGATCCCCGCCACTGCCGAAATTTTGATAAATAATCAGCATTGGCGGCAGAAGACTTCCGGCATAAGAAGTCAGCCTCATTATGCCAACGGTCTTGTCAAAGAGGGCGGAGGAGCGGATAGACGTTCAGGGCACTCTCTTCTCCTAGGGGTGGGAAATTGCCCCTAAAGGCGGAAGAATCAGCAATGATCAACGACATGAGGATGCAGAAGGCAATGGAAACCACTGCATTAAAGACACGTAACGTGTATCCACAGGACATGTGGCCTGTAGCTGAAAAAGTGTCTCTCCATTGGCAAAAGATTCGGGAATAGTCCCCCATTCGGATCTCCGGGAGGGGACTGCCAAGGGGGAGGTTACCATGAGAAAAAGATTGAATAATCAACGAAAGGATAACGTTCTACGAGTCGGGGCGTGGAATGTCAGAAGCTTGAACGTGGTAGGGAAACTAGAAAATCTGAAAAGGGAAATGCAAAAGCTCAATCTAGATATAGTAGGGGTCAGTGAAGTGAAGGAAGACAAGGATTTCTGGTCAGATGAGTATCGGGTAATATCAACAGCAGCAGAAAATGGTATAACAGGTGTAGGATTCGTTATGAATAGGAAGGTAGGGCAGAGGGTGTGTTACTGTGAACAGTTCAGTGACCAGTTCGTTCTAATCAGAATCGACAGCAAATCGACACCGACAACGATAGTCAGGTATACATGCCGACGTCGCAAGCTGAAGATGAACAGATAGAGAAAGTGTATGAGTATATTGAAAGGGTAATGCAGTATGTAAAGGGGGACGAAAATCTAATAGTCATGGGCGACTGGAATGTAGTTGTAGGGGAAGAAGAAAAGGTTACAGGAGACTATGGGCTTGGGACAAGGAATGAAAGAAGAGAAAGACTAATTGAGTTCTGTAACAAGTTTCAGCTAGTAATAGCGGATACCCTGTTCAAGAATCACAAGAGGAGGAGGTATACTTGGAAAAGGCCGGGATATACGGGAAGATTTCAATTAGATTACATCATGGTCAGACAGAGATTCCGAAATCAGATACTGGAGGCGCACTCAGGAGCAGATATAGACTCAGATCGCAATATAATAGTGATGAAAAGTAGGCTGAAGTTCAAGACACTAGTCAGGAAGAATCAATACGCTAAGGGGTGGGATACGGAAACACTAAGGAATGACGAGATACGTTTGAAGTTCTCTAACGCTATAGATACAGCAATAAGGAATAGCGCATTACAGTTGAAGAGGAATGGACAACTCTAAATAGGGTATCACAGAAGTCGGCAAGGAAAACATAGGTACAAAAAGGTAGCTGCAAAGAAACCATGGGTAACAGAAGAAATACTTCAGTTGATTGAGGAAAGGAGGAAGTACAAACATGTTCTGGGAAAATCAGGAATACAGAAAAACAAGTCGCTGAGGAATGAAATAAATAGGAAGTGCAGGGAAGCTAAGACGAAATGGCTGCAGGAAAAATGTGAAGACATCGAAAAAGATATGATTGTCGGATGGACAGATTCAGCATACAGGAAAGTCAAAACAACCTTTGGTGACATTAAAAGCAAAAGTGGTAACATTAAGAGTGCAACGGCAATTCCACTGTTAAATGCAGAGGAGAGAGCAGATAGGTGGAAAGAATACACTGAAAGCCTCTATCAGGGTGAAGATTTGTCTGATGTGATAGAAGAAGAAACAGGAGTCGATTTAGAAGAGATTGGGGATCCAGTATTAGAATCGGAATTTAAAAGAGCTTTGGAGGACTTACGGTCAAATAAGGCAGAAGGGACAGATAACATTCAAGCAGAATTTCTAAAATCATTAGGGGAAGTGGCAACAAAATGACTATTCACGTTGGTGTGTAGAATATATGAGTCTGGCGACATACCATCTGACTTTCAGAGAAGCATCATCCACACAATTCCGAAGACGGCAAGAGCTGACAAGTGCGAGAATTATCGCACAATCAGCTTAACAGCTCATGCTTCGAAGCTAGTTACAAGAATAATATACAGAAGAATGGAAAAGGAAATTGAGAACGCGCTAGGTGACAAACAGTTTGGCTTTAGGAAGAGTAAAGGGACGAGAGAGGCAATTCTGACGTTATGCCTAATAATGGAAGCAAGTCTAAAGAAAAATCAAAACACGTTCATAGGATTTGTCGACCTGGAAAAAGCGTTCGACAATATAAAATGGTACAAGTTGTTCAAGATTCTGAAAAACGTTGGGGTAAGCTATAGGCACAGACGGGTCATACACAATATGTACAACAACCAAGAGGGAATAATAAGAGTGGACGATCAAGAACGAAGTGCTCGTATTAAGAAGGGTGTACGACAAGGCTGTAGCCTTTCGCCCCTACTCTTCAATCTGTATATCGAGGAAGCAATGATGGAAATAAAAGAAAGGTTCAGGAGTGGAATTAAAATACAAGGTGAAAGGATATCAATGATACGATTCGCTGATGACATTGCTATCCTGAGTGAAAGTGAAGAAGAATTAAACGATCTGCTGAACGGAATGAACAGTCTAATGAGTACACAGTATGGTTTCAGAGTAAATCGGAGAAAGACGTAGGTAATGAGAAGTAGTAGAAATGAGAACAGCGAGAAACTTAACATCAGGATTGATGGTCACGAAGTCAGTGAAGTTAAGGAATTCTGCTACCTAGGCAGTAAAATAACCAATGACGGACGGAGCAAGGAAGACATCAAAAGCAGAATGGAAGCATTTGAGATGTGGTGCTATAGACGAATGTTGAAAATTAGGTGGACTGATAAGGTAAGGAATGAGGAGGTTCTACGCAGAATCGGAGAGGAAAGGAATATGTGGGAAACACTGATAAGGAGAAGGGACAGGATGATAGGACATCTGCTAAGACATGACGGAATGACTTCCATGGTACTAGAGGGAGCTGTAGACGGAAAGCAAATAATTGAGGACATAGGTTGCAAGTGCTACTCTGAGATGAAGAGGTTAAACACTTCCACAGTAATGGACGGCTGTAGAGCCAGTATGGCTCAGTATTTCTGCAGACATTCACACATAATGCATGCATAGCAAATTACATAAGGCTAGTACCTGCCAGATCGTGCCGACTGACTACCTACGAGCTGTGATCAAAAAGTAACGTGATTTTTTTTTAATTTCATGTGCTTTATAACATGATTTTCAATTTTTTATCTTGTGTGTACATATTTTCCTGATGTACTTTTGCATTTACAGCTGCTTTGAACATTTAGTTTCTTGTTAACAGTCGAAAAAGTTATATTCGTTATCAAGTTCTCAGCGAATTTTTACATTCGAGAGAGATTGTGCAAGAGTGAATTATATTTTTCTAGTAAAATGGAAAGAAGTGCAGCACTTCGTTCGAAATGATGACTGTGGCTTTTGGCGAATCTACGCTGAGTAAGACCAGAGTTTAAGAGTGGTATAAATGTTTAAAAGTGGGTCGAGAAGCCATTGAAGACGACAGTCACCTGGACGACCTAGCACGTCAGCTACTGTCGACAATGTGGAGGAAGTATAGAGAATGGTTCTGGAAAAGCGCCTAATCACCATTAGAGAAGATTCCAATGATATTAGGATACCCTTTGGCTCCAAACAAGCAATTTTTTTCGAATGTTTTGGCTATGAAACACGTAGCAGCAAAGTGTATTCCGAAATTGTTGAACTTCGACCAAAAACTACGCTTCGTAGACATCGTTAAGGGACTAATTAATGTTGTCGAGAACGACCCAGAACTTTTAAACACGGACATAACAGGTGACGAAACATGGATATACGGGTGTGACATCGAAACCAAGGGCCCAGTCGTCCCAATGTAAATTGCCTGAAGAGCCCAAACCAAAAAAATTCGACGAGTTCGAGCATGTGTGAAAATTTCTCTCACTATTTTTTCGATTATAATAGGATAGTCATCATGAGTTCCCACCTTAGGGTAGTATGTTCAATAAGGAATACTACCTAAAAGTTAGGCGCTGTTTACGTGAAGGAGCCCAAAGAAATCGGCCTGAATTTTGGCAAAACAACTCGTCGAAATTGCATCACAATAATGGTCCCTCTCGCATATAAATGCTTGACCGTAATTTTATGGCAAGAAACAAGCCTCTTATGTTGCCTCATCCACCGTATTCGACGGACATGGCTCCCTGCCACTTTTTCTATTTCCCAGGCTAAAGAGAATCACGAAAGGACGTCGTTTTGCCATCATTGGTGAGATGAAATCAGAATTGCTTAAGAAGCTAAACAACATAAAAAGTGAGTTATAGAAGTGCTTCCAAGACTGAAAGAAGCTCTGTCACAAATGTATTATATATGAGGGGATTCATCTTGAAGTTGATAAATTTGATGTTGATGAATAAATAAAGATTCTTTAAGAAAAACAAAAATTCCCATTACTTTTTGATAACAACAGGTAGCTTTATTACATGACAGCAAGCAGATAGTTATAGCAGCTTAATCAAATCATTGTGAAGGAAAACTACTCTAAAATCTTGTTTCTTGCAAAGGGGAACTGTGTATAACCTTATATTGCAAATTTTCTACATTGTTACCTGAAAGTAAAAAAAAAAATGTAGCACCGCATTCTGTTCTTCTCCTTCAATTTACACGTTTCTACAGATAAATTTATCGGATTCTCTTCTGTACCTCTGCATCACCAATGTTCAAGTATTCTTTGTACGCCTCAAGTTATAGAAAAGTTGATTAAGATATTTAAATTTATAAAACGGAAAATGAAAACAATAGACTGTAAATACTCTTAGTCATAGTGTATTTTATATTTTTACTATTACATCATTAGTATGTATAACTATGAATCCCCGTCTTTACATACCGCATTGGTATTCACTTTTTTGCTGCAAGATTGCATTTTGCACATGCTTACTTCAATTTTTAGCCTTTGTGATTTTCAAAACATTTCTCATTCTTGATTAGTGTATTGTAATGACACAGAAAGTCAAACTTACGCTTACTTACACAGTAATCTTTTCTAGTTAGAAGTCCATACATTTATTTTATTACAAAAGCGAGTATTTCTCCTATTAGCAGAAGAATCTTCTCCACTATTTCTCCAGTTAACATTGCAAACATCGCTGTTTTCACTTGTAGCTCTGGTATGAGACATGCTATTCTATTCTGTCCAAGATCCTTCATCTTTTTATGTTTGTCGCAACCTGTCTCCACTTCGCCCTGCTCGCTGTTGTCAACTATTTGTCTTCCTCAACAATTTTATCTGTTGTCGTAAGAAACCTTGGTAGGAGCAGAAATGATTAGGGAACAAATATATATTGTAAACATAAGCTTTTCTGAACAGCTAGCTGTCTCCAAGAATACAATGACTCTTTACAAATGAACATGCAGCAGTAAAGTCCACTTAATACACTAGCAACAAGAGCATCATAGGGAGAGGTTTTCTTAACTCATTCACAAACAGTACTGACAGGGCTGCAACTAGACTTAATCTCAGTGTCGACTCCGCTGCGACTAGGTTCCCCTTCGTTGCAAGTGGGCTGTGTGGCTGCCGCCGACCATCTCATATCACGGCTGCAGAGAGCGCTCGTGGTACGGACCCACTGGAGGCATGACTCAGCAGGAGTGTTCCACTGGGACCACCAGATCCCGCACGACCGCCATCGGCCTCTTACAGAAGCATGCATTCCCGTTACCAAAAGTGGCACGTGACCAGCTCTGTGATACCACGGTTACGAAGCATCATACACTACGTGATCAAAAGTATCCGGACACCCCCAAAAATTAGGTGATGTGTGGAGTGACGAATCACGGTACGCAATGTGGCGATCTGATGACAGGCTGTGGGTATGGCGAATGCCCGGTGAACATCATCTGCAAGCGTGTGTAGTGCCAACAGTAATATTCGGAGGCGGTGGTGTTACTGTGTGGTCGTGTTTTTCATGGAGAGAGTTTCCCCCTATCACAGCGAAAGCCTACATTGATGTTTTGAGCACCTTCTTGCTTCCCACTGTTGAAGAGCAATTTGGGGATGGCGATTGCATCTGTCAACACGATGGAGCACCTGTTCATAGTCCACGGCCTGCGGCAGAGTGTTTACGTGATAATAATATCCCTGTAATGGACTGGCAGACACGGAGTCCTGACCTGAATCCTATAGAACACCTTTGGGAAGTTTTGGAACGCTGGCTTCGTGCCACGACTCACCGACCGACATCGATACCTCTCCGCAGTGCAGCACTCCGTGAAGAATGGGCCGCCATTCCTCAAGAAACCTTCCAGCACCTGACTGAAAGTATGCCTGCGATAGTGGAGGCTGTCATCAGGGCTAAGGGTGAGTCAACACCATATTGAATTCCAACATTACCGATGGAGGGGGCCACGAACTTGTACGTCATTTTCAGCCAGCTGTCCGGATACTTGTGATCACATAGCGTATCCACCTATGGATTGTTTGGTGAAGGACACCAGACTGATCGGTCATCGGTCACATCGGACTGGGGAAAGACGGGGAAGGAAGTCGGCCGTGCCCCTTTAAAGGAACCATCCCGGTATTTGCCTGGAGCGATTTAAGGAAATCACGGAAATCCTACGTCAGAATGGCCGGACGCGGGATTGAACCGTCGTCCTCCCGAATGCGAATCCAGTGCGCTAATCACTGCGCCAACTCGCTCAGTGTATCAACCTATCCTTTATTTTTTTTCAGTTTATGCCACAAATTACTATTTTGTTATTTCCTTATAGGCGTCTAATGGTGAACATTTTTCTGAAGTAGTGTAACTGAAAGTGTTATATTCTATTGTAGCATAACTATCACGTATTGCAAAGTAACCTTGTTTCATTTTTCTGCTACTATTTTGCGGTTATTTTATTGTAAGTGCTGGGCATCTTTGCTAGGGAAGAAAGCACCACAGTTTTCTAATTAGGAACGAACTCTCGCGATGCTTTCCGGGTCTACTCTTTGTCGGCAGAGGGCAGACAGTGAATCTCACTAGGAGAGGCGAACCTCACCAAGTAGATGGGCAATTTTTGTGGAAGAGGGGCTACATGCTTTCTACATCTACATCAACATCCATACTCCGCAAGTCACCTGAGGGTGTGTGGCGGAGGGTACCCTGAGTACCTCTATCAGTTCTCCCTTCTATTCCAGTCTCGTATTGTTCGTGGAAAAAAAGATTGTCGATATGCTTCTGTGCGGACTCTAATCTCTCTGATTTTATCCTCATGGACTCTTCGCGAGATATACGTAGGAGGGAGCAATATACTGCTTGACTCTTCGGTGAAGGTATGTTCTCGAACCATTAACAAAAGCCCGTACCAGGCTACTGAGCGTCTCTCCTGCAGAGTCTTCCACTGGAGTTTATCTATCATGTCCGTAACGCTTTCGCGATTACTAAATGATCTATCAACCCTATCTGGTACGGATCCCACACTGTTGAGCAGTATTCAAGCAGTGGGCGAACAAGCGTCATGTAACCCACTTCCTTTGTTTTCGGGCTGCATTTCCTTAGGATTCTTCCAACGAATCTCAGTCTGGCATCTGCTTTACCGACGATAAACTTTATATGATCATTCCATTTTAAATCACTCCTAATGCGTACTCCCAGATAATTTATGGAATTAACTGCTTCCAGTTGCTGACCTGCTATTTTGTAGCTAAATGATAAGGGATCTATCTTTAAGAACTTTCAGCACTGCAGCGCGTCAGCAATCGTAATTATCTAAATAAATTATGAATAATCCGCCTCGATTGCGAAACTTCCCGGTGTTTACCCAGGTTTCAACGTGGATAACCACGCCTTCTTCAGAACAAAATAAAAAACAGCTTGCCTAAATGGGCATAGTCAATTTCTAAAATGAACAACCACTACGGCAGGTCCCCATAAAATTTATTAACATTACACGGTACATCCGTACCAAGTCAATAACACTACTTAAGTACCGTGTAATGTTAATAAATTTTATGGGGACCTGCCGTAGTGGGTGTTCATTTTAGAAATTGACTATGCCCATTTAGGCAAGCTGTTTTTTATTTTGTTCTGAAGAAGGCGTGGTTATCCACGTTGAAACCTGGGTCAACACCTGGAATTTTCGCAATCGAGGCGGATTATTCATAATTTATTTGGATCTATCTTTCTATATATTCGCAGCACATTACACTTGTCTACATTGAGACTCAATTGCCATTCCGTGCACCATGCGTCTATTCGCTGCAGATCCTCCTGCATTTCAGTAAAATATTCCATTGTTACAACCTCTCGATACACCACTAGCATCATCTGCAAAAAGCCTCAGTGAACTTCCGATCTCATCCACAAGGTCATTTATGTATATTGTGAATAGCAACGGTCCTATGACACTTCCCTGCGGCTCACCTGAAATCACTCTTACTTCGGAAGACTTCTCTCCAGTGAGAATGACATGCTGCGTTCTGTTATCTAGGAACTCTTCGATCCAATCACACAATTGGTCTGATAGTCCATATGCTCTTATTTTGTTCATTAAACGACTGTGGGTAACTGTATCGAACGCCTTGCGGAAGGCAAGAAATACGGCGTCTACCTGTGAACCCGTGTCTATGGCTCTCTGAGCTTCGTGAACGTATAGCGCGACCTGGGTTTCACGCGACCGTCTTTTTCGAAACCCATGCTGTTTCCTACAGAGTAGATTTCTAGTCTCCAGGAAAGTCATTATACTCGAACATAATACGTGTTCCAAAATTCTACAACTGATCGACGTTAGAGATATAGGTCTATAGTTCTGCACATCTTTTCGACGTCCCTTCTTGAAAACATGGATGACCTGTGCCCTTTTCCAATACTTTGGAACGCTACGCTCTTCTAGAGACCTATGGTGCAAGAAGAGGGGCCAGTTCCTTCGCGTACTCTGTGTAAAGTCGGACTGTTATTCCATCAGGTCCAGCGGCCTTTCCTCTCATGAGCGATTTTAATTGTTTCTCTATCCCTCTGTCGACTATTTCGATGTCTAACATTTTGTCATCTGTGCGACAATCTAGAGAAGGAACTACAGTGCAATCTTCCTCTGTGAAACAGCTTTTGAAAAAGGCATTTACTATTTCGGCCTTTAGTCTGTCATCCTCTGTTTCAGTACCATTTTGGTCACAGAGTGTATGGACATTTTGTTTTGAGCCACCTACCGCTTTGACATAAGACCAAAATTTCTTAGGATTTTCTGCCAAGTCAGTACATAGAACTTTACTTTCGAATTCATTGAACGCCACTTGCATAGCCCTCCTCACACTACATTTCGCTTCGCGTATTTTTTGTTTGTCTGCAAGGGTTTGGCTATGTTTATATATGCTGTGAAGTTCCCTTTGGTTGCGCAGCAGTTTCCTTACTCGTTTGTTGTATCACGGTTGCTCTTTTCCTTCTCTTACGATCTTGCTTGGCACATACTCATCTAACGCATATTGTACGATGGTTTTGAACTTTGTCCACTGATCCTCAACACTATCTGTACTTGAGACAAAACTTTTGTGTTGAGCCGTCAGGTACTCTGTAATCCGCTTTTTGTCACTTTTGCTAAACAGAAAAATCTTCCTACCTTTTTTAATATTTCTATTTACGGCTGAAATCATCTATGCAGTAACCGCTTTATGACCGCTGATTCCCTGTTCTTCGTTAACTGTTTCAAATAGTTCGGGTCTGTTTGTCACCGGAAGGTCTAATATGTTATCGCCACGAGTCGGTTCTCTGTTTAACTGCTCAAGGTAGTCTTCAGATAATGCACTTTAAAAAATTCACTGGATTCTTTGTCCCTGCCACCCGTTACGAACGTCTGAGTCTCCCAGTCTATATCCGGCAAATTAAAATCTCCACCCAGAACTATAACATGGTGGGGAAATCTACTCGAAATATTTTCCAAATTATCCTTCAGGTGCTGAGCCGCAACAGCTGCTGAGCCAGGGGGCCTATAGAGACATCCAATTACCATGTCTGACCCTGCTTTAACCGTGACCTTCACCCAAATTATTTCACATTTCGGATCTCCGACAATTTCCTTCGATACTATTGCACTTCTTATCACTATAAACACGCCTCCCCTTTCACTGTCCAGCCTGTCTCTGCGGTATACATTCCAATCTGAGTTTAGGATTTCATTACTATTTACGTCTGGTTTCAGCCAACTTTCTGTCCCTAGTACTATATGGGCGTTGTGACCGTTTATTAATGAGAGCAGTTCTGGGATCGTTCCATAGACGCTCCTGCAGTTTACTATTAGCTCATTAATATTGTTATTCCCTGTTGCATTTTGCCTACTCTTACTTTGCCGCGTCTCAGGAGGCATCTTGTCGGGCCTAGGGAGGGAATTTTCTAACCTAAAAACCCACATGTGCACCGCTAGAGCCTGAGTGCAGAAAAAGCCATGACTCCACTGCCGATCACAGAGAATAATTGAACATGATATTTTTGCCTTTTCTGCATGGACATTAAACGGCAAGGTGTTATAGTGCAATCTGGCCAACATGAGAAAGTCGGTTAACATTCTGTTGGGTATGCAGCTGGATCATGAAGGCGTCTTAACACAATAATTCTGTGGTTTACTTGGTCCCCGTCTTCACCTGAGTATGCTGTTGTGAGACCTCTCCGGAACTGAATTTAGACTTCGAGCGGCGGTTGCTTTAAACGCCGCGGAAGGCCAATAACTTGTGCGCAAGAAATGGTTCAAATGGCTCTGAGCACTATGGGACATCTGTGGTCATCAGTCCCCTAGAACTTAGAACTACTTAAACCTAACTAACCTAAGGACATCACACACATACATGCCCGAGGCAGGATTCGAACCTGCGACCGTAGCGGTCAGGCGGTTCCAGACTGAAGCGCCTAGAACCGCAAGGCCAAACCGGCCGGCTGTGCGCAAGAAATGTTGTCACTGTGCTCTAGCGAATATAGCGCCCCAGTGGTGGAAGCTCCCGAAATTGATAAATCTCTATCAAAAACTACTCTGATGGCTTAATCAAAGAACGTTGTTTTAATGTTTGATAAAACAGGGCTCCAAATCTTACTTAAAGGGCAACCCTTTTATCTGTTTATAAGACTATCAGATAATCGAATTTCAATGGATTCTTTTAAAACACAGTCCAATAGTAGACGCACTGGCAACCATTTATGTCTCTTCATATGACATTTTGTGCCCCTCCGCGAGACGGTGCTCTGCCACTGCAGATTTCTCTGGCTGAAACGAATGTGTGTGTGTGGCGCTGGTGCTCAAGACATCTGTGCTGAATGGGACGAACTGTTTGCCCTATATAAGCTTTCCCACAGTATCACGGATTTTGTACACAGCGGGCTTCCTTGATACCAAGTTATCCTTTATTTAGCCAAGGAGCTCTCTAATCTTGGCTGGCGGACAGAGAACGCTTTTGATCTCATATTTTTTAAAACTTCTTTCTACCTTCAGAGATAGTTTTAAGCATCTTCGAATGGTTTCCGCGAAAGTCTAAACTTGAAAACACGACAGATCTGTTTGTACCGGTTCTCCTTGAACACAACTTTAAGATGATCCAGCTCTTGTATCAAGCTTTGTGCCTCTGAAATAGATTATGCTTTTCTCGCCAAAGTGAGCACGACCCTCGTGCTTTGGATCGATGGATGACAGCTCCAGGCATGCAGGTAACGGTAAATAAGCATGGGTTTTCCAGAAACACTGTGTTCCAGGGTTCCATCATCCTTTCTGTAAACCAAGACATCTCGAAACTGAAGCTTTCCATACCGTTCAACGTAAATCGTAAATTGCATGCCAGGAAGAATGTTCTAGGAAACAGTTAAGAGCGTGTTTGCCGTATGGCCGTACCATGAACGTATAGTCGACGCACCTACAAAACAAATAGTTCTTAAAAACGCGGTCCTCAGTACTGTCTCTTCCAAATCCACCATCAATAAACTGGTGACTTTTGAGGACGATGGGCTTCCTATAGATTCTCCATCAGCATGCTGATATACGTTTGTCATTGAATACGTCGACGTGAGCACACTGGACGAAACAGCCGTTTCTTCGTCCAGTTTTACACCAATTAACTGCTAGGTTTCTTCAAGAGGAATACGAGTAAAAAGTAACAGTACATAAAAGCAGACAAACAAATCCGAGGGGCAAAGACGCAAAGACTTCAGTCGCTGCATAAACAATAGAACTGGAAATACGATCTTCGCATTTTCCGACGCGAATGCCGTGAACAGACACTAAATACTTGGCCAAGTAGGATGTGGGTGCATCCACATTACTTACAATCCGCAGAAGCGGGACCGCTTACCTATGTACCTTCGGTAGAATGTACAATCTCGGTGGAAGGGCAGTACCAGGACGAAGCGTTTTAAACATACGGTCAGGTGATGAACTCTAGTTAAAGTGAAAGCGTATTCCGTTTTTTACGTTGTGTTGGGCCTTTCTGCATTCTTTGCTATGCTGAGTCCTCAAGTATAAGGTCAGTTTTTCCCAGATAACTATCCCATGAATGAAGAACCTTGGTATTGCCTTTTACGCTGGTAGAATCATTTAATCTTGGTCTTCTGTAATGAACTGGACTGCTGCCCTTTCGGTAGAGGAGATGGTCCTGCACGGGGACGGCGCCCGGTTTAATGTATGAGAGACCTCTGGCATAATTTCTTCAACTCGGTCCTCAGAAAAGGTGAAGGCAAGTTGCTCAACCTCACCAATGAATTTAGTTGTGGGAGCAAAATTTAGGTCTCTCTGCGAAACTGACAGTTCGAAGTCGTCCAATTCTTCACTCGCGAAGTTAATCACAGTCCACTGACGGTTTTCATCATCCGATGATACCTCTTGTCGAGAATGAAGCCGTGAAGCCTTTTGAATCTTTGAAGCCTGCTTGCTGACCACGCTCCTGTGAGCCCAACCAGACAGTGCCGAAGATGAATGATCCACCCTTATGATAGAGACGGTTAGGCTGCTTGTAGTGACCGTACAAACCCATTATACTGCTGCTACGTGTTTTGGCCTTTATAGTATTCTGGTACGAATTCGCTGAATGTCACATTCAAAATCCAAGACACAAGGCCTAAGCAAAATTGAAATACAATATTCTTCTGGAGGTTTCACCCAAAAATATTTTCTAAATCTTCAATCTAATCGGCTGAAGGCCTTGGCAATTTAATTTTAGTGGAACTAGGCTGGAGGTCGCATATTAAGCAATAAAAAGAGTTTCAATCAAAAGGCAGAAGGCGTTAAATTAAAACATTTCATATAAAAAAAGAGTAAAAATCTCATGCCTTAAGACCAAGACAAGAACAACAATTAAAGAGATATTAATACTCGGCTTAAGGCCACACATCAACGCAATAATTTAGCGGCTTAACGCCTTAAAAGATTTGATGTAAAATTGGGCTGAAAGCCCCATATAAGGAGTTAAAATCTTACGTCTAAATGATAAGACAGGAACATTAATTCAGGATATATAAAAACTCGTCTTAAGGCCACAAATCAGCCAAATAACTAAAACTCAAACAGGGAAGTTACTATGTAACAGACATGGAACGGCGCTCAGAAGTTTCCAAGGGTCGGCCTGGAATTGCAGCACTAACGCCCGTTTAGACAAGAAAGACAGCATCACCAACAATCTCTAAATCGGAAGGCAACCAAACCGACAGACAGCCAAGGAACCAAGCAACTACCTGATTTAGGCAACATTTCGCGGCCCTGTCAGAAACTGTATAAATATTAATTTTAATTTTAATAATGAACAGCCTCAGTTGCACCGATTACCTAGAATTTACCTAGTTTCAATCGGGATAATTCAGCCTTCTTCAGAATAACCATATCTACCGTTTGTCCATAGTGGACATCGTCAAGCTAAAACTACAAATTCATAACCTATCGTCAAACTAGAAAACTTATCTGGCACTGCCTCGGCCCCACTTCGCGACCGCGACGCGGCAGCCACAAGTGCTGTGCTGGAACTGACCGTAGCGTCATGAGGACCGCCTAGGAGGACATAATACCTTGCACCTGCGCATAGACTGTATGATAGTTACTTGTTGGGGCAAGACGTGAACTTAACTCCTGACCTTGAATTTGCTAGTAAAGTGAAGTAAAAGGTGTAGCTGATAGAAAGGGCGTATATGTTAACCTGTGCAGAACGTTCTTAGACGGACTGTCTTAACATTTGTGAAATATTAATTGGTCATGATAGGAGGAAGGCATCATGTGCTTAAAAGGTATGGCCTATCGAGGAATATTTTTGTTCTGAAGCATGAAATTTAATTACCTAAAAAGAACTTAGGAGTGGGAAGGATAAGATAAAGCCAACAACGTCATTATTACGACTAGGTCTAGAAATTTTTTAAGACGTAATTGTTAAGCACTCAATTACCTATGGTTAACGTATGAGCATCCTATTGACTTAGCACACAAATTGTCATGATTGAACTTATAACCATATCTAGGACAATCTGTAACATCCGGGAACACGGTCCATATAAATTAGATGGTTATTATTCAAGATTAGTATATTTGACCTGAAATGGTCTAGAATCAAGTCAAAAACTAATGCACGTGCCTCATTGAGCTTCTTGGCGAAGTTATGGTTATGATTCCAGAATGAGATTTTCACTCTGCAGCGGAGTGTGCGCTGATATGAAACTTCCTGGCAGATTAAAACTGTGTGCCCGACCGAGACTCGAAATCGGGATCTTTGCCTTTTTGGAAGGTAGGAGACGGATACGGGCAGAAGTAGAGCTGTGAGTACCGGGCGTGAGTCGTGCTTCGGTAGCTCAGTTGGTAGAGCACTTGCCCGCGAAAAGCAAAGGTCCCGAGTTCGAGTCTCGGTCGGGCACACAGTTTTAATCTGCCAGGAAGTTTCGTTATGGTTATTAGTTGCAGAAAACACTACAGCAGGAGATAATGTGGCGGCAATGGGGTACTCAATTTGCAGGTGATCCACACATATACTGTAAAAACTGTGTGTGGACCACTGCCATCATAATTCGGGCCTGGAGACCACTGCCATTGAACTTAGGGAATGGCAGCGGAAATATGCTTGAAGCTAAAGTCTGAGTTGGCGAGCATCGCTCCAGTCAACACACTTAAAAACTATTGACAAACATAGGTCAATTATGCTGTAAGCCGAAGTGTGACTTGGCGAACATCGCTCCAGTTAAATTTCATGCTTAAGCACAAAAATTTTCCTCGGTAGGTCACACCTTTTAAGCACATGATGTCTTCCTCCTAGCATGACCAATGAATACTTCATAATTGCTAAGACAGTTGATCTCAGTACATTCTGTACAGGTTAACGTATACGCCCTTTTCCTCAGCTATACCTTTTATATCACTTTCCTAGTAAATAGCAAGGAAAACGTTTCTGAAGAAGAGAAATTTGTTAACATCAAGTATAGATTTAAGTGTCAGGAAGTCATTTCTGAAAGTATTTCTCTGGAGTGTAGCCATGTATGGAAGTGAAACATGAACGTAAAATAGTTTGGACAAAAAGAGAATAGAAGTTTTTGAAATGAGGTGCTACAGAAGAATGCTGAAGATTAGATGGGTAAACCACATAACTACTGATTAAATATTAATTAGGATTGAGGAGAAGAGAAGTTTGTGCCACAACTTGACTAGAAGAAGGGATCGGTTGGTACGACATGTTCTGAGGCATCAAGGGATCACCAATTTAATATTGGAGGGCAGCGTGGAGGGTAAAAATCGTAGAGGGAGACCAAGAGATGAATACACTTAGCAGATTCAGAAGGATGTAGGCTGCAGTAGGTACTGGGAGATGAAGAAGCTTGTACAGGATAGAGTAGCATGGAGAGCTGCGTCAAAACAGTCTCAAGACTGAAGACCACTGCAACAACAACAACCATTCGTGAGCAGCATCAGTAGACACTCTCATGGCGGTCACTGTTTTCGGGAAATCACCCGATTTCCAGGAACCAGGTTTCAAGAGAGGCTCCAAAGGTATCATTAAAGTTTCTGTTTGCATCCCAAGTGATGATACTTTAGAAATGATTAACTTTAACTGAAAGATCTCCTAGGAATAGTTAAGCATCATATCACAGAATAGAAGATAATTGAAGCTTTCTAAATGTGGTGCTACAGAAGAATGCGGAAGATTAGAATGGTAGATCACATAAATAATATGGAGGTATTGAATAGAATTGGAGAGAAGAGGAGTGTATGGCATAACTTGACTAGAAGAAGGGATCGGTTGATAGGACATGTTCTGAGGCGGCCAGGGATCACCAGTTTAGTATTTGAGGGCAGCGTGGAGGGTAAAACTCGTAGAGGGAGACCAAGAGACAAATACGCTAAGCAGATTCAGAAGGTTGTAGGTTGCATTAGCTACTAGGAGATGAAGAAGCTTGCACAGGATATAGCATGGAGAGCTGCATCAAACCAGTCTCAGGACTGAAGACCACAACAACACAACAACTACAATCCTGGAAATGGAAAAAAGAACACATTGACACCGGTGTGTCAGACCCAGCATACTTGCTCCGGACACTGCGAGAGGGCTGTACAAGCAATGATCACACGCACGGCACAGCGGACACACCAGGAACCGCGGTGTTGGCCGTCGAATGGAGCTAGCTGCGCAGCATTTGTGCACCGCCGCCGTCAGTGTCGGCCAGTTTGCCGTGGGATACGGAGCTCCATCGCAGTCTTTAACACTGGTAGCATGCCGCGACAGCGTGGACGTGAACCGTATGTGCAGTTGACGGACTTTGAGCGAGGGCGTGTAGTGGGCATGCGGGAGGCCGGGTGGACGTACCGCCGAATTGCTCAACACGTGGGGCGTGAGGTCTCCACAGTACATCTATGTTGTCGCCAGTGGTCGGCGGAAGGTGCACGTGCCTGTCGACCTGGGACCGGACCTCAGCGACGCACGGATCCACGCCAAGACCGTAGGATCCTACGCAGGGCCGTAGGGGACCGCACCGCCATTTCCCAGCAAATTAGGGACACTTGCTCCTGGGGTATCGGCGAGAACCATTCGCAACCGTCTCCATGAAGCTGGGCTACGGTCCCGCACACCGTTGGGCCGTCTTCCACTCACGCCCCAACATCGTGCAGCCCGCCTCCAGTGGTGTCGCGACAGGCGTGAATGGAGGGACGAATGGAGACGTGTCGTCTTCAGCGATGAGAGTCGCTTCTGCCTTGGTGCCAATGATGGTCGTATGCGTGTTTGGCGCCGTGCAGGTGAGTGCCATAATGAGGACTGCATACGACCGAGGCACACAGGGCCAACACCCGGCATCATGGTGTGGGGAGCGATCTCCTCCACTGGTCGTACACCTCTGGTGATCGTCGAGGGGACACTGAATAGTGCACGGTACATCCAAACTGTCATCGAACCCATCGTTCTACCATTCCTAGACCGGCAAGGGAACTTGCTGTTCCAACAGGGCAATGCACGTCCGCATGTATCCCGTGCCACCCAACGTGCTCTAGAAGGTGTAAGTCAACTACCCTGGCCAACAAGATCTCCGGATCTGTCCCCCATTGAACATGTTTGGGACTGGATGAAGCGTCGTCTCATGCGGTCTGCACGTCCAGCACGAACGTTGGTCCAACTGAGGCGCCAGGTGGAAATGGCATGGCAAGCCGTTCCACAGAACTACATCCAGCATCTCTACGATCATCTCCATGGGAGAATAGCAGCCTGCATTGCTGCGAAAGGTGGATATACACTGTACTAGTGCCGACATTGTGCATGCTCTGTTGCCTGTGTCTATGTGCCTGTTGTTCTGTCAGTGTGATCATGTGATGTATCTGACCGCAGGAATGTGTCAATAAAGTTTCCCCTTCCTGGGACAATGAATTCACGGTGTTCTTATTTCAATTTCCAGGAGTGTAGTAAATTCAAGTTCACGTCTTTTCCCAACAAGTAACTATCATACAGTTTATGCGCAGTCGCAAGGTATTATGTCCTCCTATGCGGGCCTCATGACGCTACGGTCAGTTCCAGTACAGCAGTCGTAGCTGCCGAATCGTGTTCGCGAGGTGACCCAAGGCTTGGCTTGGAGATGTCCACTATGGACCAAAGATAGATACTGTTGTTCTGAAGAAAATTGGTTTATCTCGACTGAAACCTAAGTAAATGCTAGGTAAACGATGCAACTGTGGCTGTTCATTATTAAAATTAAAATTAATACCTGATTTCGGTCACCAGACCAAAAACCCTACAATCAAAATGCCAGTTAGGCGAAGAGGCCAGTAACACTCGTCCTCAATTATTGGTTTGTTAATAAGCCAAGTCACAATAACTACTGACATACATGACCATCGCAACGTCTGTGGAACTAGACGCCGTTGCGGACAGCATCAACGTGGTAAAAAATCGCTCACTCGCTGCTCTGTCGCTGCCGACCAATTGACTGCTGCAGTACGCAGACAGCATTACAGCATTTAAAACACCACTCAGTCAAACTGACACAGGGTACACAGTGTTGCAAACACTGCTACAAGAAACTCGAACACTCGTAAAACGAATCTCTGATGAACAACTACAACAAATCACCGGCGGTCACACGCACAAACCCGAAGGACGGTCGGTGACGAAACACAGGTCGTCTGACCAGACGACCGACCAACATCCAACAAAGGTCGTTGGCACTCAAACCATGTTCGTCCGCTGTCAGTCGGGAACTGGGAGACACGGCGATCAGGGCACACTGGCTCGGACCCAATCATGCAGAGGTAACTCTTGCCCATTGGCCACGACGTCTTCGCACAAGAAGTAACTCAGCCATGTGCAGCAAGATGACCCAGTGACGAGGCCCAGAAACGTTCAAAAGACCAAACACACGTCACCCAAAGAGGCGACCAACTGAACTTACGATCCCGCAGCCATCTCCGTCCATCAGACAGTTCATTCTGTGTCGTGAGCGGTCGGCGAGTACTGGTTGTCCGTGCTTCCCAAGCGGTGCGTCCCCGACTGCTGCTACGTCCCGACTGCACTTCTGCCGCGTTTCAACTCCAACCGCTCCAGGTTTGATCTCTCTTCACTGTACACGACGATCGGGAAGTAATAGCCATCCAGCATAGATAATACGGCAGGGCTAATATCAATACGCGCTGCTGCCACTCACGGGCAGGCACGACAGCAGTTCAGTGACACCAGTAATTGAAATTAAAATGACGAGGCGGCCGTACGTCCAAAACAAGATGTCAAATAATAGATGACACTAACATGAGCCATGCACGGCTCACAAATATTGACCGTGAAAACAGGAAGAAGGTGTACTAAACTACGAATAAAGAAGCAGAATAGAAAATATGAATGATACAAGATCAACACGTGCAACATGGAGCGAATTTCCAAAGCCACGGTGTCGCGGCTATGTGCTCATTGCGTTCGACTGCGAAGTGGGAAATTCGTGTTCGAATATCCCTCGTGCCCCATTTTCCTTTAAAAAAAATGTATGACGTGTCCGTCCGGTCAATGACATGTCTGCTCTCTTTCTGTAGTCTTGGCAGTTGTCAAGAATATGGTTCATGATGTAACGATGTATTACCGTCGCTAGTAAATGTAATGATTGTGAGAGCAGGAGAGATGCCGCATAGTCCTCTCACAGAAATGAAAACAGCAAATAAACCGATCTGAACTATGTTACGACAAAGACATTCTAGAGTGAAAACTTCCATAAAGAAACGCAAAAATCATAACTTATGGTACTTTTGTAGAATAAACACGAGGTTCGTACTTCTGGAGGTCCCTGCCTTGCACCTCGCTGATGGAAACAGATGTTACACCAAGACAGGGACACAAATATGAATACAACGAGCAGACACTTCAGTGACCGGGCGGACAGTTTATAATTTTGTAAGGAAAAAAAAAAGTACACGAAGAAGTTTCGGACATGGCTCTTTCTTTTTCGCAGTCCAACACCGTGACCACATACCCATCAAGCCGTGGCTGTTTAAACTCCCTCGGTTTTTGCACATTCTGCATGAACCGTTCAGCGTTTTTATTTTGCTTCTCTTTTCACGTTTCAGTACACCTTCTTGACGTTTTCATGCTTGATCCGTGTTCAGTTTCTGATACGCTACCTACTATGCCATCTTATCATTAAATCTGAATTAGAGGCGATGGGAAGTTCCCTTGTATGATAGTTAATTTGTGTATTAGCTGTTTCTACGAACTAAATATCGAAACATAATTCTTGTTACCTTTAAGATAAATTGGTCTTTATCCACCTCTTGAAATTATTCAGCCTTGTAATGAACCAACTGTTAATCTAGAATCATAGTATGTTGCAGTTCAGCCAGTCTGTTGTCTTGCGCCATCCCCCATTTAACGAGGAAGCGTTTCCTGCAGTTTTTCGCTGTCCTGGTTGACCACGAGTTTAGCGGCCCTGCATTGGCGGCCGAGGTTCCTGTGTATGAAACGGCCAAGCATGTCGGTCTGGTAATTGCTCAACTCCGGAGTTGTAAATGTGCAACTAATTGTTTTATTGAATGTTGTGTATTATTTCTTAAGTACATTTCACTTCATTTGTACAACTGTTAGCACTAAAATTTCCGACTTTCCAAAAACGGACAGCTCAAGCTTGGTTATTTAACTAGTGAGAGTTGTTGCCTGTTTTCCTAAAATGCCGTTCCATATTAATTCTTATGAGAAAACTATTGTAGTGATAGCGCTAGCACCTGTTCCTTAAATACAACTTTCACTTAAATATTTATGGACAGATTGTTCTAGTGAGTACTCTAGCACATGTTTCTTAAATAAGTTTTTATGAGCAAATTTCCGTGTTGATCATGTTACAATTCGCAGTTAATGATCTTATGGGAGCGGTGGCGCATTTTCCTTAAATACTTATCTTATGTTAAGTGTTATCAATAAATATTCATGTTGGGCAAGTTACCCTTAGAAATTCTGGTGAGCACTGCGGCTGATTCCTTTAGGAAACAAAAATTTTATTTATATTGCTGGATGTATCTTCACGTTGAGTAAGCTTCGCTTGATGATTAATTATATATTTTGGTGCTGTGGAGAGATTTCACGTGGCTAAGTTGTGCTGAACAATTAGTAACTCCACGAATGTTGCAGCCTTTTGTTAAATATTTTACCTTATTTGATATTGCTGTGATTACTGAAATTATTGTCAATCTTCATGTCGGTTAAACCTTTTCTAGATAACAGTATCTTAATTCAGTATTG
Source organism: Schistocerca gregaria (assembly GCF_023897955.1). Lineage (NCBI taxonomy): Eukaryota > Metazoa > Arthropoda > Insecta > Orthoptera > Acrididae > Schistocerca > Schistocerca gregaria. The sequence continues at coordinate 149,352,246 of NC_064925.1, forward strand.
GCATTTGTAGCCATTCCTTAAATTGTGTAATATAAGTCTGTACTACTTTTGTTGTTCCTTAGGCATTTAAAAGAAGGAAATTTCTTTAATTCTTGTCCAATAGTAATAGATACGGGTTGTATAAAGAAATTTGTGACATATTGAAGACTGTGGATGATGCTGTGGCTGGGATCTTTCCACCCCAAAGCCTTGCGTGCTGACCTTTTGGCCGACCGATGTGGCCGAGCGGTTCAAGCCGCTTCAATCGGGAACCTCGCTGCTGCTACGGTCGCAGGTTCGAATGATGCCTCGGGCATGGCTGGGTTTGATGTCCTTAGGTTAGTTAGGTTTAAGTAGTTCTATGTCTAGGGGACTGATGACCTCAGATGTTAAGTCCCATAGTGCTTAGAGCCATTTGAACCATTTTTTGCTGGCCATTGTGACCGATACTTGGCAACGTCACTTCGATTAGTTGCTGCAATAAATCGTACTGTGGTGTCAAAGTGAGCGAATTTTACTTCCCCAAGTAAACTTCATACAGCAAAAATTGGGAAATCGTTTCAGAAAGCTCATTTAAATTTAAGACTTCTAGAGAAAGTCTTGTTGCAAATGTCTGTTTGCACGTACTCAAACGATGCTTTGTACAATCAGTTCAGTTCGTTGCGTGACGTTCCACAGTGGGCGCACCTGGCAGTGCATTCGTTTCCGGCACCACCGGAAAGCAACGCACGGACCGCCGCTCTGTCCACTGCTCCAGGTAGACGAGGCGAGCGAGCAGACAGCGGGGCAGGGCCAGCCGCTGCTCGACGTCAGCTGCGGGCGACAGCGCACCGGCGCCATGATTGATGCCGCGTCACGTGACGCAACATGGCTGCCGCGCTGTTGCTGCTGCTGCCGCAGCTGGCGCGACTGCTGCTGCTGCTGCTGTTGTTGCTTGCCCTAGCGTCTGTCACGGCGCATATCATTAGAATCCTCCACACAGTGTTTCATTCGCTTTCAGCCCTAGCATGTTGCCAGGTACTGTTTTTTAAAAACACTGATGAACAATGCTGCTGGCTACATTCTCACACAGCTACCTTTTCCTATGAGTAGGTCTAGTATTTTTTTTTTTTAAGTGACTGGTTGCAGTGCAACCTAAATCATTCTCAGATAGAAATACATCAGTTACAAGGGTAAAGTTGCTGTCACGGCGGCACTGTGTTTGCCAGGTCTACCGCTTTAGCCGGAAATGTCCGGCTTTCTACCCTCTTGTCCGGCCAAATGCATACAGGTCCAGTGTGTCCTGCTTTTGGTGAGCTTTTTAGCGATGAAGGAGGGAACGCACAACTAAGGCACGAACATAGTTGAGGATGTAAGTGGCAGGAATAAGCAGTGACGGCTCGTGATTATAGTTTATGGGTGTTCACAAATTTTTAGTTTTTTTTAAATTAATAGCATCTGCTGTATAAGAGTTACACTTATTAACGTATTTATACAACTAGAACCGCTGCCGATGGTAATAACAGTAATAGTAACATGCATAACTTGTCTGAAAAAAGAAAGAATTTTTGTTTGGAATTTTATTTTGTACACAATAAAAGACAGTTTAAGGCAAGAACGAAATAATGTTTAAGCTTTCGCTATTCTCCCTCTCGCATTTTTGTGTAAGTAGGAGTTTTCGTGTTTTTTAATTACCCAAAATAATCGGCTAGATCCCTAACTCATCTATATGTCTCAGTTATGACTGAAAATCAGACATTTTTGCATTGTGCCCACACATCTTACGCTTATTATACATTTGTTTGTTAAATGTTCGCTTGCAGTCAAGCTGATCTGATTTCTATCAGTGATACAGTCAACAGATCTGGTCTGATAGTAACTGACTGTAACTGATTGTTAATAACCGACTGAAAGTATCCAACTGACTCGATTTCTGTTTAAAATATGCACTTTGACTTTAAGGTCAAAATGTCTTCCTAACTGTAACGACGAGCCTCACTTTTTTATTTCTAGTGCTAGCAACCCAAAGTGGCGCCGATATCGGCGAATTCCGCCGCCGACCGACATCGCTCGAAGTCGACCGGCCTTTTCTAATCACCGCGCCAATACTTACGCGGTCACAATATACCCGATGTCATGCATGGCTCAAACGTACAGATTCCAAACTTTTCTTCAGACATATTGGCCGCCACGACACGAAACACTGACTGTGGCAAACTAATAAATTATCAAGAAAAGGAGTTTCTGCCATCCTAAGGAAGGAAATATTATAATCAGTATACAGTTAGGAATCTATGGACTGAAATCGTAGGTTTATTGGATACCACAAGTATGTAAAATCTTTATGTGAAATTTTAGGTGTCAATTATTAAGCAGCAGGGCTCCATAATACACTCCTGGAAATTGAAATAAGAACACCGTGAATTCATTGTCCCAGGAAGGGGAAACTTTATTGACACATTCCTGGGGTCAGATACATCACATGATCACACTGACAGAACCACAGGCCCATAGACACAGGCAACAGAGTATGCACAATGTCGGCACTAGTACAGTGTATATCCACATTCCGCAGCAATGCAGGCTGCTATTCTCCCATGGAGACGATCGTAGAGATGCTGGATGTAGTCCTGTGGAACAGCTTGCCATGCCATTTCCACCTGGCGCCTCAGTTGGACCAGCGATCGTGCTGGACGTGCAGACCGCGTGAGATGACGCTTCATCCAGTCCCAAACATGCTCAATGGGAGACAGATCCGGAGATCTTGCTGGCCAGGGTAGTTGACTTACACCTTCTAGAGCACGTTGGGTGGCACGGGATACATGCGGACGTGCATTGCCCTGTTGGAACAGCAAGTTCCCTTGCCGGTCTAGGAATGGTAGAACGATGGGTTCGATGACAGTTTGGATGTACCGTGCACTATTCAGTGTCCCCTCGACGATCACCAGAGGTGTACGGCCAGTGTAGGAGATCGCTCCCCACACCATGATGCTGGGTGTTGGCCCTGTGTGCCTCGGTCGTAGGCAGTTCTGATTGTGGCGCTCACCTGCACGGCGCCAAACACGCATACGACCATCATTGGCACCAAGGCACAAGCGACTCTCATCGCTGAAGACGACACGTCTCCATTCGTCCCTCCATTCACGCCTGTCGCGACACCACTGGAGGCGGGCTGCACGATGTTGGGGCGTGAGCGGAAGACGGCCTAACGGTGCGCGTGACCGTAGCCCAGCTTCATGGAGACGGTTGCGAATGGTCCTCGCCGATACCCCAGGAGCAACAGTGTCCCTAATTTGCTGGGAAGTGGCGGTGCGGTCCCCTACGGCACTGCGTACGATCCTACGGTCTTGGCATGCATCCGTGCGTCGCTGCGGTCCGGTCCCAGGTCGACGGGCACGTGCACCTTCCGCCGACCACTGGCGACAACATCGATGTACTGTGGAGACCTCACGCCCCACGTGTTGAGCAATTCGGCGGTACGTCCACCCGGCCTCCCGCATGCCCACTATACGCCCTCGCTCAAAGTCCGTCAACTGCACATACGGTTCACGTCCACGCTGTCGCGACATGCTACCAGTGTTAAAGACTGCGATGGAGCTCCGTATACCACGGCAAACTGGCTGACACTGACGGCGGCGGTGCACAAATGCTGCGCAGCTAGCGCCATTCGACGGCCAACACCGCGGTTCCTGGTGTGTCCGCTGTGCCGTGTGTGTGATCATTGCTTGTACAGCCCTCTCGCAGTGTCCGGAGCAAGTATGGTGGGTCTGACACACCGGTGTCAATGTGTTCTTTTTTCCATTTCCAGGAGTGTAGACACGAATAATTAATAACGAACTGAAATGAGTAGCTGATGACTTTACACTGGATAAACAAAACAGTTTCACAAAATGACGATCATGTGGTGGCAGTATTAGTATAGTGCGCCAGATAACTGAAAAGAGACGAGAACAAAATCTGGAAACTCATATTGCATTAGCAGATTATCAAAAAGCTTGGAGCCCGCGTCTCGTGGTCGTGTGGTAGCGTTCTCGCTTCCCGCACCCGGGTTCCCAGGTTCGTTTCCCAGCGGGGTCAGGGAGTTTCTCTGCCTCGTGATGGCTGGGTGTTGTGTGTTGTCCTTAGGTTAGTTAGGTTTAAGTAGTTCTAAGTTCTAGGGGACTAATGACCATACATGTTAAGTCCCATAGTGCTCAGAGCAATTTGAACCATTTTTTGAAAAAGCTTGGAACGAGTCAATAAGCATATGGTGTCAAATATAACTGACAGACGAGATTACACTAAACATTTAATACAAGTGATAAAAAGTCGGATTTAAATAAAGAAATTTTAATTAATACAAGCAAAGAGAGAACACGAACAATAGCAATTAACAGAAGAGTACGACAAGCGTGCGATCCCTCATCCACTTTATTTAATACATATCTTGGAGACATTGTTAGACAATGGGAAAAAGCAGCAAGATCAAGAAACTAATTAGTTCCTACAAACATAAATTTAAATACTATAGTCTTTGCAGATGATCAAACAACTTACAAGTTGCAAATACCAGAAAATAAAACTAACTATTTGGCTTTTAAAAGAAAATACCCAGTACTTTCCAAAATGAGGCTTACTGGAAGAATAGTTGAATAAGTATTTCACTTTCAGCAATTTCTGCAAATTAAGATAACTTATTATTTCCTCCCATAAAGGTCATGTTCCACATTTTAAGTGTGTCTATGAGCTGTGGTTTAAAATTAAGAAACTGGAAAATGGGAGCAAATGAAGAAGATGGGCCCTGGATAAGTTGAAATAACCTGAGGTTCCTGAGAGTTTCAGAGAGAGCATTAGGTAAAAGTTGACTAGAAGAGGGGAAAGGAATACAGTACAAGACGAATGGAAAGCTTTAAGAGATAAAGTAGTGAAGGCAGTAGATCAGTTAGGTAAACAGGCAAGGCCTAGTAGAAATTCTGGATTTATAAAACACAGCTAATGAATAGGCGAAATGGACTACAACTGTTTAAGAAGTCAGATTGACAGGAACAGCAAAATGGCTAAGCAGGAATTGGTAGAGGACAAATGTAATGATTGAGAAGCGTATTTCACGAGGGGAAAGATACGTACTGCTTAAGGTATCAAGACCTTAGATGAAAAATCAGCCGTAAGAAAAGAAGGGAAAGCTGAAAGTTGAAGGAGTATGAAGTGGGTCTATACAAGGGAGATAAACGTGAAGGTAATATTATGGGAAAGAAGTGAACGTAGATGAAGATGAAATGGGAGATGTGACACTGCAAGAAGAATTTTAAAGAGCTTTGAAAGATCTAAGTCGAAACAAGGAACCTGAAGTAGAAACTCCATCAGAACTACTCATAGCATTGAGAGAGACAACTATGGCAAAACTCTTCCGTCTGGTGTGCAAGATGTATGAGACAGCCGAAATATCCTCAGCCTTCAAGAAGATCGTTATAATTCCAATTTCAAAGAAAGTGATTGCTGACAAGTGTGAAAAACACCGAATTATCAATTTCATAAATCACAGTTGCAAATCACTAACACGAATTCTTTATGGAAGCATGAAAACTATTAAAAGCCGACCTTGGGGAAGATGAGTTATGATTCCAGACGAACGTAGGAACACCCGTTGCAAAACTTACTCTACAACTTTACCTTGGAAGGAAGGTACATTTAGAGGATTTGCAGACTTAGAGAAAGCTTTCTTTGAAATTCTGATGGTAACAGAGGTAAAATATACTGAACGGAAGACTATATACAGCTTGTATAGAAACCAGACGGCAGTTATAAGAGTAGAGTCAGATGAAAGGGAAGCAGGGGTTGAGAAGGCGGTGAAGAGGTGAAACAGTGTTGTAACCTGTCACCGATGTTGCTCAGCCTGTACACTGAATAAGCAGTGAAGGAAACCAAACAAAAATTAGGAGTATAAATTAAAGTGCAGGGAGAAGAAACAGAAACTTTGTTTGACGATGACATTGTAATACTGTCAGAGGGAGTAAAGAACTAGGAAGAGTAGTTGAACAGAATGGGCAGTTTCTTGACAGGAAGACATAAGATGAACAAACGAAAGCAAAAAAGGATAATGACATGTAGTCGAATTAAAGCAGCTGATGTTAGGGGAATCAGAACAAGAATCGAAACCCTTAAAGTAATGGAAGGTTTTGCTATTTGGGCAGCAAAATAACTGATGATGGTCGTAGGACAGATGATATAAAATGTAGACTGGCAGTGACAAGAAGTGTTAGGACGTCTTTTATAAAGAATTTGTCTGGAGTTGAGTCATGTATAGGAGTGAAACATAGACGATGAACAAGGTAGACAGAAAGGGAATGTGGTGCTACAGAACAACGTTGAAGATTAGATGGGCAGATACCGCAACTAATGGGGAAGTGCTGAATAGAACTGGGAAGGGAATAAATGTGTGGCACAGTTCGACTAAAAGAAGGGATTGGTTGGTAGGGCACATTCTCAGAAATCAAGGGATGACCCATTTAGTATTGGAGATAATTGTGAGGGTAAAACTCGTAGAGAGATACGAAGACATGAATACAGCAATGAGATCCTGAGAGCTGTAGGTTGAAGCAGTTATTTGCAGATGAAAAGGCTCGCGCATGATAGATTTGCATAGAGAGCTGCATCAAACCACTCCTCGGACTGAAGACCACTGTAACAACAGCATATACTTAACGGTTATGATATTGTCTTGTCTCCTATAAGGCAGCTCTGAACACAATCCCATCAATGTCAGTTTTTTAAACACAGCCAACCGCAGCAATTGAATATCCTTACTCTAGAGTCAATAAATGCTCGCTCTCTCTCTCTCTCTCTCTCTCTCTCTCTCTCTCTCTCTCTAAAGATTTTACCCCTAACGGTTCCCTTCCGTTATGAAACTGATTATTCCTTGATGCCTCAATGAGCGTCCTGTGAACCAGTCCTATCTTTTCGTCAAGTTGCGCCATTTTTATTCTTCACAATTAACTTCTCTGTCTGATCGTTGGGTATCTAATCTACCCATCTAAGCTTCAGTACGCTGTTTCGAAAGCAACTACTCTGTTTTTGCTTTAACTGTTTAAGGTCCACAGTTCACTCCATACGTCTCTACATTCCAGACAGATACCTCCAGAAAAATTTCCTATTATATATTGCCAGTATCTTTTGGTGACTATCAGTTGTTTACTGCCCAAAACAGTAGACTTCAGCTCCCGATTTTAGTGAAATTTCCTAATTTTATGCCTTCAGCTCTGCCTCGTCTAATTCCATCACACTTGTTAAAATTTTTGTGCTGTTGAGCTAGTAATCTCTTTTCTAAACGCTATCCATTCCATTCACCCGCCTTTACAAATCATTTTCCGATTCGAACACAGGTACAAAGTCTTCAGCAAACCTCAAAGTTTCCGTTTTCTGCCTCTAAACTTTCATTTCCCTTCTAAACATCTTCCTAGTCTCATTCACAGTCTGCTCAGTGTAAGAAACTGGTAGTTCCTCGATCAACCACAGAGCACCATGAGGTACCGATTGGGCTCAGTGTCATCGTCATACTCTCCGATGTTAGAATGTATCTTTCGTCAGACGCCGGTATGGTACATTTGAAAGGGCATGGCCGACTTCCTTCCCCATAGTTCCCTAATGCGATGGGACCGATGGCCTCGCTGTTTGGTCCCCTTCACCAAATCAAACAACTGAGCAACCAACCTCCTTTCCCCCAGCGTAGTGCAGCAAATCGACATGTCAGGGACTTAGCAGGTCTTAGGTCCCTTGCAGAAACATGCTGCCTGTATAACCTGTATAGCCGTCCCTTTCTGGGACCAAGGATTTTGTGCACGAACCGATCTCCCGATTACGTCCCATAAATGTTAGATGAGATTCATGTCGGCCGATCTGGCCGGCCAAATCATTCGCTCGAACAGTCCACATAGTTCTTCGAACAATTGTGGCGCCCGAAGCGTGGAGAATTGTCATCCATGTGAATTCCATTGTTGTTTGCTTGTATCAAGTCCATGAATTGCTTCGAATAGTCTCCAAGTAGCCAAAGGTAACGATTGTCAGTCAATGGTGGTTCAGTCTGACCAGAGGAAACAGTCAATTCCATGTAAACACAACCCACACCATTATGGAGCCATCAGAAGCTGGCGCAGTGCCTTTTTGACAACCTGGGTTCATGGCTTCATGGGGTCTGCGTCACATCCGAAACCTACCATCAGCTCTCACTCATCTCACCAGACCACGGTGCTCCAGACATCTAGGTTCTAATCGATGTGGTCGTGGGGCTAGCAATGACCCTGCAGGTGATCTACTGTTAGGAAAGGCACTCGCGTCAGTGGTCTGCTGCCACAGCACATTAACGCCAAGTTTCTCAGCACTGTTCTAACGGATACGTTCGTCGTACGTCGTACGTATCACACTTATTTCTACTGTACGATTGACAACAGAACTCGGAACCGAGCGAGATGGCGCAGAGCACACTGGACTCGCATTTGGGAGGACGACGCTTCAATCCCGCGTCCGGCCATCCTGATTTAGGTTTTCCGTGATTTCCCTAAATCACTCCAGGCAAATGCCAGGATGATTCCTGTGAAAGGGCACCGCCGACTTCCTTCCCCGTACTCCCTTAATCCGAACAGACCGATGACCTCGCTGTCTGGTCTCCTTCCCCAAAACAACCAACCAACCACCCAACCAACTGCACTAGAACACCGATGGTCTCGGTCATTAAGTGAAGGCCGTCGGCAGTTACGTTGTAAGAGTCAATGCCTGAAATTTAGTATTCTAGGTGCACTCTTGACACTGGTGATCTCGGAATGTTGGATTCCGTAATGATTTCGAAAACAGAATAGCCTAGTCTTCTAGCTATAACTACCATTCCGGTATCAGAGTCTGTTAATTACCGTCGGGTGACCATAATCCCGTCGGAAATGTTTAAAAATGAATCAACTGAATACAAGTGGCAGCTCCGCCAATGCAGTGTCCTTTTATATCTTGTGCTAGCTGCTAGCGTTATCTGTATATGTGTACATCACTGTCCCGTGACTTTCGTCTTACACGTAGTTTCTCAGTCGGCTTCACGAGCGTAAATACTCCCGTTCCAGCCCTATGAGCAAGAAAAATTCCCTGGCAGTACCCGAGTCACCTGCAGTACAGTTGGCCACAATGACAACTCACCTGCTGCTTCCCTTTCACGTCCCTCTGCTTTTACAATAGCGGTCTGCTTTCTGTACAAGTCGTCAATAACATTTATCTCCCGGTATTTTATCCGTCCTTTTTTCAGAATTTCAAAGAATTATCTTGAGTTTACATTGATTTACTTGTGATTATGTCAAACGCAACAATTATTTCCAGCTGTCTTGTTCACATCATAAGCAGTAAAGAACGTTCAGTATAGCGCACATTGATTTTTGTACCCTCTAAAAGGTCTATACTGATAATCACCCAGTATGCACGTGTTCACCTGGTCTCATAGAGCGGCATGTAATCGGTGTAACATAACTAAAACGTCGTTCCTAAATAAGGTAAGAAGTACTATATAAAGAGCATCTGTTTAGGTGACGCCTCCGTTGAAGTAAATGAAATCAAATCGGCTTCATATACAACTAACAACCTGTCTAAGCATTACTTCAATCGCACTCTGTGATATCCGATGTTTGCTATTTATCCGGCAGGAACATGTGAGAATGACTACACACAGAACACATCCTTTCGATATTGTTCTTTTATCAAGCTATCCTTATATGAAAATTTTGGCAAGCATCGCAGGTGTTCATAGGCTGTAGAAGATACAAAATTCAGATGAACGCCGGCCGGTGTGTCCGAGGTGTTCTAGGCGCTTCAGTCTGGAACCGCGCGACCGCTACGGTCGCAGGTTCAAATCCTGCCTCGGGCATGGATGTGTGTGATGTTCTTAGGTTAGTTAGGTTTAAGTAGTTCTAAGTTCTAGGGGACTGATGATCTCAGATGTTAAGTCCAATAGTGCTCAGAGCCATTTGAACCATCAGATGTACGAGGCTACTGTGATAGGCTCACACAACAAAGATTGCTCAGGGCGACTGCCATTCCACAGACAAACCATTGTAATCCACGAGAGCACTTATCAACATTTCGTTTGCTCTTTTATGTACGGGGTACATGTCAGACCTCACCGATCTTTCAGCTACATGTACCAGCAGTGCCAATAAGGGCGTAGTGTGTCTATCGCTAGTTCCACTGGGAGACCGAACGCGAAATCGAAGATCCGTATGGTATGCATCCCAGTCCCGCATCGTCATCTATGATGGTGTGAAAATTCCCAACATCATGGCAGAATCAACAATCGTCCGTTGATCCTTCTAGAAGTCGTTTGCAAAGCTGCTCGTCTTTAAGCTTCACATAGACAAAGCTGGATGCAATGGGTAAATTTATTTCTCCTTTTTTCGCGGGTCTAATTTGATGTCATCTCTCAGGAATCATTCTATCGCGTGATCCTTCAATCGTGAGAAATCGTTATTGAAAACAAATTTTAGCGTCAACACTTATATGAAAGTGCCATGTTTTTCGATACTTACAGCACCTCAAACACGATTGTCTCAACCGGCCTAAACAGACGACGCGCCCACACGGGTGCGCGGCCGATATTTACAATTTCCGCGCCGCGTCACAGCCGAAGGCGAGACAGTCGCCCAATCCGCTACGAAGGCGCACACGTGAGACAACGTTATGCGCAATACCAGACTTCTGGGCTACACACGTCACATCGTATTTCCTCGTTTCCCTTTTCCCTTTCGTTCAACTGCCTTCTGTTGCAGAGCCAGCCTAAGAATAGAAAAATTTGTATTTTAGTTCTGAATATTTTTCGGTATACGTTCGGTGTCGCTTACAACTGGTGTCTTTTTTACTAATAACTGAGTAAAAATTAAAATTATCAATTAATCATAGCAGCAGTGTTTAAATTTTTCGTTTTTTAAATAAAGCTTTTCATGGCTTGAAATACTACCTTATTATAAAAAATGGCAAAAGCTATCAATGCTATTTGAATAATAACTCCGATAGAAACGAGCAACAAATTCATTGATTAAGAATTGGATGAGCGCAGCTGAGAGAGTAACGTTCCTGTTGGTGTCGTGGCTTAAGGGACGCGAGTACGTAATGTGCAAGATCTGCCCCCACCTCGGCTGTGAGGCAGTTTCTCGTTGTCGTCGCTGGACTTCTGTTGTATTGCGGAATGGCACCAACCCCAGTCTGGTCATATACTTATGAAGCGACAAAGAAAGTAGTTCTGATGCTTCTGTCTACCTAATTTGCTTTTATCTCTTTGTAGCGCTTGAAAACTGACGAAATAACACCAAAAACAGAGTTATCCAACCTCAGTTTTCACCTTTAGCGCTGACTATTCGTAATGTTCAAATAGTGGTACGATCCCTGAATACAACTTGATTTTTGAAAAGCGTTGCATAAAATTATAGTCAGTAGGAGAATACTGGTCATTTTTGTATCATTCAGTCACTTATCACTTTCCGAGAAAAGCAGCGAACAGTGGTCGGACTACGTTTTCTTTTATTGGCCAGTTTAATTTAACATTTTCATTCGATTTGTCATGAAACAGAGACAAATAAAATTTTTCAATATTTGTTCGATACCTGCGTTTATCACAAGAAACAACTAATATAAAAACTGAAAATTGGTTATTTCAAGAACAGGATATGTCGAGCGATAATACTCATGTTAAACTGGCGTGTAAAAAAGCCGATATAACAGAAATCGGTTGTGTCAGCGATAACCGCCATCCCTAACCCAGCCCCTTTCGAAACTGAATTCAAGCTTACCAAATGTCTGTGAACTATTCGGAGACCAGTGGCATAGTACTCGCACACTTTCATTTTCCACTGAGTAGTTCATATGTTGTTGTATTTTATCTCTCCCGCCCTTACGTTTTGTAGAACAGTGTAGTTACGAACGTTCCAGTGATAGATGGTTCAAATGGCTCTGAGCACTAGGGGGCTTAACATCTGAGGTCATCAGTCCCCTAGAACATAAAACTACTTAAAGCTAACTAATCTAAGGACATTACACACATCCATGCTGGAGGCAGGTTTCGAGCCTGCGACCGTAGCGGTCGTGCGGTTCGAGACTGAAGCGCCTAGAACCGCTCGGCCACACCGGCCGGTGAAGTCACTGAGAAAACAGAGTTGCCTCTGCCGAAGCCGTTCGTTAAGATGATGATGATGATGTCTGGTTTGTGGGGCGCTCAACTGCGCGGTTATCAGCGCCCGTACGAATTCCCAACCCTTTCTCAGACCAAACTCGCCACTTTCATGAATGATGATGAAATGATGAGGACAACACAAACACCCAGTCATCCCGAGGGAGGTGAAAATCTCTGACCCCACCGGGAATCGAACCCTGGGCCCCGTGTTCGGGAAGCGAGAACGCAACCGCGAGACCACGAGCTGCAGACCGCCCATTAAGTGACTTCTACTCATGCGACTGAAACTAACCTATTTTTAACTGAATCACTGTTACAAAAATACATAACATTCAGTCAGTGGAAGCTATTAACGGCATATCTTCTGCATCAGAGAACTTCCTTTTAAATGTCCTGTCGGAAAAAACGGCAACACCAAAAAATTATTGATGTAGAGTAATGAAATTTCGGTAACACATTTTGTAGGTAACATCTTTAAGTGATCAACAGTGCAGGGTGACAGGTTGCTGTAAGCGCAAGATAAGACATTGAAAATGTCAAATCCTGGTACATTAGTAACTGTTAAAGTAGCCAGGATGTTGAATGAAAGCGCGCAAACATGTGTGGATGTCAGTTTGTGTGATGGAGTTCCATACCTGTTGTACCTGGTCGGTCAATACGCGGGCGCTTAATGCCGTTTGTGGATAACTCTGAAGTAGTTGCCCGATGACGTCCCACATCTGCTCGGCTGAAAAGGAGTCTGGTGATCGGCAAGGCCAAGGCAACATGTCGGCACTCTGTAGAGCGCGTTGCATTAAAACAGCGGTATGTGAGCAAGCGTTATCCTCTTGGAAAACATCCCTGGAATGCTGTCCATGACTGGCAGAACAACAGGTCAAATCACCGGACTGAAGTACACTTTTGCAGTCAGGGTGTGTGGAATAACCAGGAGAATGCTCCTACTGTCATAAGAAATCTCACCCCAGAGCATAACTCCTGGTGCAGATCACGTGCGTCTAGAACGCAGACAGGTTGGTTGCAGGCCCTATCCTGCCTCCTTCTAACCAACACACAATCATCACTAGCACCGAGACAAAACCGGCCTTCATCACAAAACACAACAGACTTTCTGCAATGAGCTCTCGTTTGACCTGTCCAGCTGATCCCGGCGGAGATTCGAGTCTTCCCTAGGGCATGGGTGTGAGTGTTTGTCCTTAGGATAATTTAGGTTAAGTATTGTGTGAGCGTAGGGACTGATGACCTTAGCAGTTAACTTCCACAAGATTTCACACACATTTGAACTTCTTTTTTTCTCGTTGGACACCACCGTATCGGAAATGCGGGTGGTTTGGTGGTTTGCTGCAGATACATACGATGCACCAAGGCCTACTCTGAACATTATGGACTTCCCTCTCTGTAGTGCCACGTGTTTGTCTGGAGCCCAGCCTTCTTGCATACATACATACATTGATCCTTATTCGATAGATCGTGAATAGGACACTTCGTAACGACGTGGAACGTGTCACTTTAACATGTTTTCTTGACACAAAATTATTGATTATTTTTTTTCTTTTTTTTACAGTTACTACTTCATATCTAAGAATTCATCTATTGAGTAGAAGGAACTGTCATTCAGAAATTCTTTTAAGTTGCTTTTTAAATGTTGGTTGGCTGTTTGCCAGACTTTTAACACAATTGGCAAATGACCAAAGACTTTTGTGGCACCATAATTCACCCCTTTCTGTGCCAAAGTGAGATTTAATCCAGAACAGTGAATATCATCCGTTCATCTAGTGTTGTAGCTATGCACATCGCTGTCATTTTTGAATTTGGATTAGCTGTTAATGACAAATTTCATAAGTGAATATATGTATTGCGAAGGTACTGTGAATATCCCGAGTTCCTTCAATAAATGTCTGCAAGGTGATCTTGGGTGGGCTCCACCTATTATTCTAATTATATGCTTTGGTGCAATGAATACTTTCTCTCTTAACGACGAATTGCCCGAAATATGAAGCCATATGAAAGCAGTGAATGAAAATAGGCTTAGTAGCCTAATGTACTGATGTGTTTTGAGTATTCTACCTTGGCAACATACTTCCGTTCGTAGACTATATTTATCAATGGTGTTATGCCATTTACTGTACAGAATTGTATAAACTGTGTTTTCTCAAAATTTTGTGAGGGCCCATTTGCAGAGAACCACTTAATAATTTTCTGAAAGACGTTATTTAGAATTTCCTTGGCTGATTCTTACTTTTTCTGTGTGATTACTATACTTGTATCATCAGAAGAAAGAACTAACTTTGCATCTTCATGAATACAGAGTGGCAAGTCTTTAATACATATTAAGAACAATAAAAGATCCAAGACTGAACCCTGTGGAACACCATTCTTAATACCTACCAAGTTAGAGGACTCTGTTGATTTTTGTAGGCTATCTGTACTGTTAATTTCAACCTTTTGCATTCTTCCAGTTACGTATGAATTAAACCATTTGTGCGACAGTACGTTCCCGTGACCGCTGCTGCCATCAGTCATGTACAATGTCTTAATTCCTGCCATATCTTTCTGCAGTCTCGAGGAAGGAACATCCATCTTCTCGTAGCCATATTACATGATCTTGCTAATACTCAGTGAGATGATGAGTATAGCACCTGTGTCGTGATATATGCATTCTTGAGTTCCATCAACTCACCAATGTCTAATCTCAACGGTAACCGTTACAGCGTTTATTTAAAGCAAACGTGATTTGAATTCTCATAGTGACGTTACTAGCGCCACTCTTATGCGGAGTGAAAACTAAATAAAAATCTTTCAGATGTAGAAACACGCCTACCAACTTTCGTTTATATAGCACAGCTCCTTCTTGCGGTAGCGATTTCTTTTCCGACAGTGTGCTAATGTTTTAATTTCGGGCAGAGAACGGGTGGAAGTTTCCATAGCAGACGACACATCATAACGAATCCCATTGTACGAAATAGTGAGTTAAGTAAGCATTAGTAGTGCCGTAAGAGGACCGTACGCCGAATTCCTTTGGGAAGGGCGATGCGATCCCAGCGCCTGGGTTAATAAAGCGGTGGCCACACGGCTACAGTGTGTTGGCGATTTATTGCGGGCGGGCAGAGGGTGGCCGTGATGAAGTCGGGGTCGCCCCTGCAAATCGCGCCCGCATTTGCGTAGTGGGTGTGGGCCAAGGGGGCGGAGAGGGGGGTGGAAGGGGGGGGTATGGGAGGGTTGGAGATAGGCGGCTGCCCGCCACCGCAGGCCACCCATCACGCAAGGGCCCAGCGCAGCACGGCCACATCCCACTGGTGAAGATCCGGGTTTCTTGCTAGAAACACGCTCTTTCACTTGAACGCACTATACAGAGTACACGTTAGTCCGTATATTTGTTATTGTCAGTGTTTTTACAGTCCTCATATTCCGAATACTGCTTTAAGGGACCTGTCCACGACTGTCTCTTTCTGTGTACAACTACTGGAACCTGCGTCTGTTTGAGACTTCACACGGTATTCAAGCGCTCTACAAATTTTATCCCCCATCTTTCCGTTCATTTTCATATTTACTGTTCCTTGATATAGCAAGATCTCTCCCATAAATCTGTACTCCTATAGTCAAGTTCTATTACGAGGCTCCTCTTTCTCCGAATGGATGCACTACCTACTCTTCATGTAGTAATTGTTATCAAAAAATGGCTCTGAGCACTGTGGGACTTAACTGCTGAGGTCATCAGTCCCCTAGAACATAGAACTACTTAAACCTAACCAACCTAAGGACATCACACACATCCATGCCAAAGGAAGGATTTGAACCTGCGACCGTAGCGGTCACGCGGTTCCACACTGTAGCGCCTAGAACCTCTCGGCCAGTAATCGTTATCTGAGCTACAGTTAAACACATACAGAGCCGTCAGAAACAGTCTGAAAAGCATGTAACTGTATTTCCGGTTAATTTGTACTGAGGAATGACTGTTACCTAAAAAAATCATGTACGTAGCGCCGTTTCTGTGTCACGTAGCGTAGAAGTTAGCCAATCAGGCTGGTGTGATCGAATATTGAAGTGGCCCTCAAATACAAATAGTGTTAGTTTTCCTCCTAGAGTAGTCGATAGCGTACATGACTGCTGTCTCTTTGCCACGGGTTCGATCATTACTTCGTCCCAAGTTCAATTTTTGTAACGCTCTCTTGTTTGGTTTTAGGAAATCAACAACGAAGAATAGGTTGGGCGCACTATCTCTGGCGAGTCGCTTGAATTTGCGCGCGCAGTGGTTCGCTTAGCTAAGTTCAATTCTTAACAGTTATTCTCCACTCAAACTACCCTAGAGCACCTTTACAAGCTATTCAGACTGTTTGTGATCACCCGATATAGACTGGGTGCCTCTGCTACTCTGGTGGTTCAGAAGGTATTTGCAATTTCGCTTATGCTTTATATAGCTGGAGTCAGCCTAAATAAATAGCGCTAATCACGTCTTTCATGCAACTTCTAATGTCTTCCAGAACGGTATAGCTGTAGATACTCCACTGAATGTTTTACAAAAGCTTGAAATTACCGAAGGCTTTACAAGAAAACGATTTTTAGACCCGAATTTTACGTGTCTATTCGATAGAGCAGTACAGAACAGTGCGATATTTGCTTTGTCGATAAACGTTAACAAGGACAGTAAAACTCGGAGAATAGCCAGCACTCCAGCAGCGACAGCACTGACTTGGGCCGCACCTATGCTACCACCAAGCGAACAGCAGTTATGAGTCGCTTCTGAAGCACTAGGTATTCTTCGGGTTTTATTGTCCCTGTTAATACAGGCCGATAAAACGAATATCTGACTTGCGTAATCTGGGAGTGCTCTATCGTTGTTGTTGTTGTTGTTGTGGCCTTCAGTCCTGAGACTGGTTTGATGCAGCACTCTATGTTACTCTGTCCTGTGCAAGCTTCTTCATCTCCCAGTACTTACTGCAACTTACATCCTTCTGAATCTGCTGAGTGTATTCATCTCTTGGTCTTCCTCTACGATTTTTACCCCACACGCTGCCCTCCAATGCTAACTCTGTGATCCCTTGATGCCTCAGAACATGCCCTACAAACCGATCCCTTCTTCATGTCAAGTTGTGCCGCAAAGTCCTCTTCTCCCCTATGCTATTCAATACCTCCTCATTAGTTATGTGATCTACCCATCTAATCTTCAGCATTGTTCTCTAGCACCACATTTCGAAACCTTCTGTTCCCTTCTTGTCCGTATGAACACTTAAAAGTCAGATGTCGAAATAATTTTGTTTCTAGTAGGAAACCAACCGACCCTTTCAGTGGACCTTGGGCGTGGCATGAAAGACATGACCAGCAGTAATTGTTTGTGTTCACTCCAACTAAACAATGCAAAAACGAAACTGTGTTTATCTGACATACCATCAGACAAAATGTGCCTGATGACTCTGAAGAGAGACCCCAGTATATATACCCACACCAAAAAAATTTTGCATCACTCCGGTTCCCAAAACTCCTGAAGATAGACGTTGACTGCGGATATTGTATCACTGACACAGGTTGCTTCACTGTTCAGAGATGTCACTAAACTTTCCCAAAGATGTAAACAACCACGCATGAGCAGCACTCATTAGACGGAATGTGCCCGACGGCCGATCAGTTCCAGTCATTCCACCAGGAAGGAGGTACACGGCTCGTGTTGTCTGTAGTTCAAATGGTTCAGTTGGCCCTGAGCACTATGGGAATTAACGTCTGAGGTCATCAGTCCCCTAGAATTTAGAACTACTTACACCTAACAAACCTAAGGACATCACACACATCCATGTCAAAGGCAGGATTTGAACCAGCGTCCGTAGCGGTCGCTCGGTTCCAGACTGAAGCGCCTAGAACAGCTCGGTCACACTGGACGGCGTCTGTAGTTCAACCACGCCTAGACAGTCAACACCGCGGGTCGATCTCGTCCGCATTGTTACTTTGTGCCAGGAAGGGCTCTCAAGGGAAGTGTACAGGCGTCTCGGAGTGGACCAGAGCGATGTTGTTCGGTACTGGAGGGGATGCAGATAGACAGGAGCTGTCGACAACATGCCTCGCTCAGGCGACCCAAGGGGTACTACAGCAGTGGAAGACCGCTGCCTACGAGTTATAGCCCGCAGGAACCCTGTCACGAACGTTACCATGTTGAATAATGCTTTTCTTGCAGCCATAGGACGTCGTGTTACCACTCAAACTGTGCCAAATACTCTACATGATGCGCAGCTTCACTCCCGACGTCCATGGCGAGGTCCATCTTTGCAACCACAACACAATGCAGCGCGACAGATGGGCCCAGCAACATGCCGAATGGACCGCTCAGAATTGGCATCACGTTCTCTTCACGGATGAGTGTCGCATATTCCTTCAATCAGACAATCGCCTTAGACACACAGTCCAGCGAGTGCAGTAGGTGGAGGTACCCTGCTGTTTTGGAGTGGCGTTATGTGGGGCCGACGTACGCCGCTGGTGCTTATGGAAGGCGCCGTAACGGCTGTACGATACGTGAATGCCATCCTCCGACAGATAGTGAAACTATATCGACAGCGTATTGGCGAGGCATTCGTCTTCATGGACGACAATTCGGGCACCCATCGTGCACATCTTGTGAATGACTTAATTCAGGATAATGACATCGCTCGACTAGAATGGCCAGCATGTTCTCCAGACATGAAAAATATCGAACATGCCTCGGACTGATTGAAAAGGTCTGTTTATGGACGACGTGACCCACCAACCACACTGAGGGATCTACGCCGAAACGCTGATCAGGAGTGGGACGATCTAGAAGAACAGTGCCTTGATGAACTTGTGGATAGCATGCCACGACGAATACAGGCATGCATCAGTGCAAGAGGATGTTCTACCAGGTGTTAGAGGTACCGGCGTGTTCAGCAATCTGGACCACCAGCTCTGAAGGTCTCGCTGTATGGTGGTGCAACATGCAATGTGTGGTTTTCATAAGCAATAGAAAGGGCAGAAATGATGTTTATGTTGTTATCTATTCCAATTTTCTGTACAGGTTCCGGAACACTCGGAAACAAGCTGCTGTAAAACTGTTTTTTAATGTAAAGGTATTTATAAATGAATATCGGGGTTTTAACGCTTTATAATATTTATTACATTAAACTTACAGTTATAAATGATGTGTCAAATGTAAGAGCAACTTAAACAGTTGTGTTTGGAACCAGTACGCATGTGCAGAGCGGAATGTTTCCGCCGCAATCCGCTAGACAGTGGTAGTAGAGAAGATGGCTCCTAGGAACAGAAAGAGTTTTGTGTTTACAGTTTGCAAATACCGAATCTATAGTTACTGTGCAAGGTGCGTTCCAGGTGGAAGTTCGATTGTGATCCTCCAAGTGATATTAACATTCGTAGATGGTATCATTAATTTGAAGATACTAGCTGTCTTTGTAAAGGGAGGAGCACAGAACGACCAAGAGTTAGTGAAGAGACTGTTGAGCGAGTGAGAGAGTCTTTCACCCGTAACCCAAAGAAATCAGTCCGGAAGGCTAGTCATGAGATACAAGTTCCCGTGTCTACTCTTTGGGAAGTTTTAAGAAAACACGTACAACTACGTCCTTACCGTTTACAGTTATTACAGGCTCTGAAGCCAGCAGACCATGAATTATGTGCAAACGAAAGGTTGTTTAATGACGATGAAGATTTTCTGGATCATGTGGTCTCCAGTGATGAATCGACCACCTTAGTGGACATGTTAACACTCACAATGTGCGCATCTGGGGCTCAGAAAATCCTCACGAGATGGTACAAATGCAACGAGATTCCCGTAAAGTGACTGTTTATTGTGCCGTATCCCAGCGGACAATGTCTGGGTCTTTCTTTTTAGGTAAACCTACTGTAACTGCACTTCTTACCATGATAGAACAATAGTTCTTCCCTCAATTGGAAGAAGATGAGCCAGAGAACTTCATTTTCCAGCAAGATGGGACGCCATCTCACTGGCATAGCGAAGCATTCAGTTGGTTGAACTTCACTGTACCCAAGCGCTGGATACGCCGCAAGGGGCCCAACGACAGGGCTTCCTTTGTATGGCCTCCACGTTCACCCGACCTAACGCCATGCGATTTTTTCTGTTGGGGCTTCATCAAGGATCGTGTGTACGTGCCTCAGCTACCAGCAGACCTCCCTGAATTAAGAAACCATGTTGAAGCCGCTGTTGCTACAGTCACCGAAGAAACGCTTATCAATGTTTGGGAAGAACTCGGCAATAGACTTGATGTGTGCCATGTGACAAATGGTGCTGACATTGAACATTTATAGGGTTCTTGGTAAGACTGAGTTGCTTTTTCATTTGGCATGTCATTTATAACTGTAAGTTTAATATAACAGCATGACAGAAGCAGTGTGCTCAATCTGCATATGTAATACATGTTGTATTCGCTGATGCTGGTATGACTAGATTTCACCGACCTAGCAGATTTTATAATACCGTTTTGCTGCTTTCGGTGCGCCTCAGTAAATATATAGAGTGATTTCTAACAAGAAAGTTATAAGAATGGATCTCTGTAATCGGATAAAAATATTTTAGAACGGAATCAAGATTTTTAATTTTGCTGGATTTACCTTCTTCCATACAGAGCAGATGACTGGGTTATAGGCAATACACAAGGCATTCGCAGATTACAGATGGCCTACACCAACCCATCTCTCAGGGGTAAACCGATAAAAAATTTTCGCAGTGACATGATCTATCATGTGCCTTTGAAACACAAGAAACACGGCAGGAAGAAACCAGATTAATTCTCATAGTTTGAGGAGGTATGTGATGTTGTAAAATACCTAGTAAAAGTTCCAAAAAGCTTGTCCTTATGAATCCACTTATTAGTATGGCAGAGCACCCTTTCTGGCCTGATGAGAGGGTTGGTTGGTTTGGGGAAGGAGACCAGACAGCGTGGTCATCGGTGTCATCGGATTAGGGAAGGATGGGGAAGGAAGTCGGCCGTGCCCTTTCAGAGGAACCATCCCGGCATTTGCCTACAGTGTTTTAGGGAAATCACGGAAAACCTAAATCAGGATGGCCGGACGCGGGATTGAACCATCGTACTTCCGTATGCGAGTCCAGTGTCTAACCACTGCGCCACCTCGCTCGGTGAGAGGGTTGTAATGTAGTTGTATCTTCTCTTGAGGCAAGACGGCCTGCAAGTGTTTTAAGTGGTTCTTGATACCCAGAATAGCGGCACTGGGATTGAACTGGCGTCCGAATTTGCCCCACATAGAGTAGGTCGGGGGAACATGACCAACTTCAGGTTTGCCGGATCAAAAGATTGATTAGAATTGCGAGTTTAGATTAAACACTAAATTCGTGTTCACTGAGAAACCCTTTCTCTGGACAGGACAGTTGGTATTATCCTACCATTACTAATTATTTGAGTTCTGAATTTTCTTCATGAATTGTGTAGTTTAGGCATCTCACCCTTAGCATCAGGGTGAGATGGCAGTTATGTAGGAAGCAAACTCCAGACAATAATGTACTAGTTACCATGTTACATGTCCTGTTGGATGGTGCGTACCCACATTACTGTGTGCAACACTTGCTCTACCTTGTCTGCATGGTAATTTCTCGCTGTTTCGTCGAAAATTAGTTGTATAACAGAATGGCACCATCCCTTGTCTGGAAGTATTTTACGATGTCCGGTATCAGTGAAGAACAACGCTCGACTTATTCAACTTGCGACATCATATAAGGAAGAAACTGAAAACTTATCAACTCATTCACAGTTTCCAATAAATACAGGCAGTAGCTGATTTGTTGTCTGTGTCTACATACTATGCCTTTATCTGCTTGTAGCCCATGAAAACGGACAACTTTACAGGAATAACTGCGTTCTCCAACACTAGTTTTCACCCTTTGAAACCGACTGTTCGTAATTCCCAAGTAGTGGTATGACACCCAAATAACACATGATTTTTCAGCAGACATTCAAAGAATTTGCAGCAATATGAGAATATTGGTGATTTTTTGTATTGTTCAACCACTTATCACTTTTCGAGGAAAGCAGTGACAGATTGAATTTAATATTTTGATTGTATGTATCTTAAAACTGGAGTCAAAATATTTCAATCTTTGTTGGATTTCTCATTTATTACAAGAAACAATAGGGATAAAGAACCGAAAATTAGATATTTCAGAGGCCGGTAATTTTGAGTGGTTTTAACACTCAATTTAAAATGACACCGAAGGAAACGATGTGAACGAAATCGATAGTTTCAGCAATAACAGCCACCCCAACTCTGAACGAAGTCTTATATCCCCACAATTATACACTTCTGGAAATGGAACAAAAGAACACATTGACACCGGTGTGTCAGACCCACCATACTTGCTCCGGACACTGCGAGAGGGCTGTACAAGCAATGATCACACGCACGGCACAGCGGACACACCAGGAACCGCGGTGTTGGCCGTCGAATGGCGCTAGCTGCGCAGCATTTGTGCACCGCCGCCGTCAGTGTCAGCCAGTTTGCCGTGGCATACGGAGTTCCATCGCAGTCTTTAACACTGGTAGCATGCCGCGACAGCGTGGACGTGAACCGTATGTGCAGTTGACGGACTTTGAGCGAGGGCGTATAGTGGGCATGCGGGAGGCCGGCTGGACGTACCGCCGAATTGCTCAACACGTGGGGCGTGAGCTCTCCACAGTACATCGATGTTGTCGACAGTGGTCGGCGGAAGGTGCACGTGCCCGTCGACCTGGGACCGGACCGCAGCGACGCACGGATGCACGCCAAGACCGTAGGATCCTACGCAGTGCCGTAGGGGACCGCACCGCCACTTCCCAGCAAATTAGGGACACTGTTGCTCCTGGGGTATCGGCGAGGACCATTCGCAACCGTCTCCATGAAGCTGGGCTACGGTCCCGCACACCGTTAGGCCGTCTTCCGGTCACGCCCCAACATCGTGCAGCCCGCCTCCAGTGGTGTCGCGACAGGCGTGAATGGAGGGACGAATGGAGACGAGTCGTCTTCAGCGATGAGAGTCGCTTCTGCCTAGGTGCCAATGATGGTCGTATGCGTGTTTGGCGCCGTGCAGGTGAGTGCCACAATCAGGACTGCATACGACAGAGGCACACAGGGCCAACACCCGGCATCATGGTGTGGGGAGCGATCTCCTACACTGGCCGTACACCTCTGGTGATCGCCGAGGGGACACTGAATAGTGCACGGTACATCCAAACCGTCATCGAACCCATCGTTCTACCATTCCTAGACCGGCAAGGGAACTTGCTGTTCCAACAGGACAATGCACGTCCGCATGTATCCCGTGCCACTCAACGTGCCCTAGAAGGTGTAAGTCAACAACCCTGGCCAGCAAGATCTCCGGATCTGTCCCCCATTGAGCATGTTTGGGACTGGATGAAGCGTCGTCTCACGCGGTCTGCACGTCCAGCACGAACGCTGGTCCAACTGAGGCGCCAGGTGGAAATGGCATGGCAAGCCGTTCCACAGGACTACATCCAGCATCTCTACGATCGTCTCCATGGGAGAATAGCAGCCTGCATTGCTGCGATAGGTGGATATACACTGTACTAGTGCCGACATTGTGCATGCTCTGTTGCCTGTGTCTATGTGCCTGTGGTTCTGTGAGTGTGATCTTGTGATGTATCTGACCCCAGGAATGTGTCAATAAAGTTTCCCCTTCCTGGGACAATGAATTCACGGTGTTCTTATTTCAATCCAGGAGTGTAGCATGAATATCAGCGGTTGCTAATGTCTTTGTTAACCTGCTGATCTTGAATAATCCCAGTATGCAGCGTTAGAGTCGTACAGGTATTAAATAAAAGGAATTAAGAAAACAACAAATACTTGCTACCTTGAGCACATTGTGGTGCCACGGTGCACCTCCTTGAGCGCTGCCATTCCTTCTGAAACCGTACCTCGACTCGATCATAAAGGAGAGAGGGACATTCTTATTTTTGGCACATTTCTACGTTTTCTTTTCCATCTATAGAGTGCTGGCTGCAGTAATCCGCACCCGCTTCAGGAGACCGAGCGGACGTGCATCACACGTCAGAGGAGGGAATGCAATTTCTACGGCGGACGGAGCTGCGAGAGACACTCTTTGCTTCCTTTGTTCGGGGTTCCCGCTCTATTAGTCGGGATAGGCTGTTGGCGCCTCTCTGTTTGAACGTTACTGGAGAAGGGTTAGGGAGGCAGGTTTGTGCTCAGACGGGGCGCGGCAGAGGTGCTAAAGCAAACGGTTGGGACCCGCAGACACCTTCCCGGCGGCTCTGCTGTTCAATGATGCACGCGACGGCACGCCACCTGTAGCAGCTCCATCTGAGCCCCTCACTGTCTTAAGGAGCGCCTCACGCCCACAGGCAGACGAATTCGCAGCTGTAGCAGCGTCTACCTGTCAGTGAACAGACACACATTGCGGCCATCCCATTTATACGACGACGCCACGCAGAGTAGCCGTGCAGCATTTACCACGGTGGTCTGTGTGTTATTTCTGTTATGTATGAGATGGAACCATGGGCCTCTTGGAAAACGGGCGACCCTGTTGAGTCACGCAATTTGACTCTTAGTCTGATCACGAGGGGTGGCCATTAATTGCACGCGTTAATCACATAGGCTACATATACATCTACATACATACTCCGCAATCTACCATATGGTGCGTAGCGGAGGGTACCTCGTGCCACAGCTAGCCTCTTCTCTCCCTGTTCCACTCCCAAACAGAACGAGGGAGAAATGACTGTCTATATGCCTCAGTACGAGCCCTAATCTCTCTTATCTTATATTTGTGGTCTTTCCGCGAAATGTAAGTTGGCGGCAGTAAAATTGTACTGCAGTCAGCCTCAAATGCTGGTTCTCTAAATTTCCTCAGTAGGGATTCACGAATAGAACGCCTCCTTTCCTCTAGAGACTCCCACTGAGTTCCTGAAGCATTTCCGTACCACTCGCGTGATGATCAGACATACCAGTAACAAATCTAGCAGCCCGCCTCTGAATTGCTTCTATGTCCTCCCTCAATCCGACCTCATAGGGATCCCAAACGCTCGAGAAGTACTCCAGAATAGGTCGTATTAGTGTTTTATAAGTGTTTTATAAGCGGCCTCCTTTACATATGAACTACATCTTCCCAAAATTCTGCCAGTGAACCGAAGACGACTGTCTACCTTCCCCACAACTGCCATTACACGCTTGTCCTACTTTATATCGCTCTGCAATGTTGCGCCGAAATATTTAATCGACGGGACTGTGTCAAGCACTACACTACTAATGGAGTATTCAAACATAACGGGACTCTTTTTCCTAATAATCTGCATTAATTTACATTTATCTATATTCTGAGTTAGCTGCCATACTTTACACCAATCACAAAACTTGTCCTCCTACAGTCATTCAACGACGACAGCTTCCCGTACACCACAGCATCATCAGCAAACAGCCACACATTGCTATCCACCTTATCCAAAAGATCATTTATGTAGAAATAAAACGACAGCGGACGTAACACACTTAGCTGGGGCACTCCAGATGATACCCTCACCTCCGATGAACACTCACCATCGAGGACAACATACTGCGTTCTATTACTTAAGACGCCTTCGAGCCACTCACATACTTGGGAACCAATCCCATATGCTCGTACCTTAGTTTGGAGTCTGCACTGGGACACCGAGTCAAACGCTTTCCGGAAGTCAAGGAATATGGCATCCGTCTTATACCCTTCATCCATGGTTCGCAAGATATCATGTGAAAAAAGGGCCAGTTGCGTTTCGCAGGAGCGATGCTTTCTAAAGCCGTGCTGATGCATGGACAGCAACTTCTCTGTCTCAAGGAAATTCATTATATTCGAACTGAGAATATGTTCGAGAATCCTGCAACAAACCGATATTAAGGATATTGGTCTGTAATTTTGAGGATCCGTCCTTCTACCCCTCTTACTGTATATACAGGCGTCACCTGCGCCTTTTTCCAATCGCTCGGAACTCTCTGTAAAACCGAATTGGAATCCCATCAGGACCTGTCGATTTATTTATTTTCAACACATTTAGCTGCTTTACAACCCCAGTGATGTCAATTAATATGTCCTCGATACGGGAATATGTACGAGACTCAAATGGCGGTATGTTTGTACGATCCTCCTGCGTGAAAGGTTTCTCAAATGCTAAATTTAAAATTTCAGGTTTCATTTTGTTGTCTTCCGTTCCAGTGAGTGACTGGATGGAAGCCTTCGAACCGCTTACCGATTTTACGTAGGACCAGTATCTCCTTGGTTTTCAGCAAGATCTTTTGCTAAGGTATGACGATGGTAGTGGTTGAAAGCTCTCCGCATCGCTCTTTTTACAGCAGCACGAACCGCTACTAAATTTTGCCTTTCCTCATTCTCCCGATCGTTCTTGTACCGCGAGTGCAACTGCCTTTGCTTCCTGAGCATTCTCCGAATTGCGCTGACGTGAGGATCAATGAAATATACTTGACGGGATGTATCTGGAACATCGTACGTGATTAGAAAGTTAGTAGACAAGAATACAATTAAATACCTAGCTTTAATTCAACACCAGCGTCGTACGTCGATCTTGACTTTGTATAATAATATTTAAAGGAGCAGTTATGGAATGAACTGCTAATATTTATTTACAGTTCTGATTGCTTGTCACATATAGATCAATGGTCAATGCATAAACTGTATGTGGCGCCTGGCTAGGTCGTAGCTACTGACTTAGCTGAAGGCTATGCTAACTAGCGTCCCTGCAAATGAGATCTCTGAAGCGATAACGAGTGAACTATTCTTATTAAAGTCGGCTGTAGAACTGGCCAGTGCGCTCGCTTGTCTCGTAATACCAGCCGAGTGGCGGCGCTCGGTCTGCTAGCGTTGACAGTGGCGACTCACGGGTCCGATGTGTACTGACGGACCGCGGCCGATTTGAAGCCTACAACCTAGCCAGTGTGGTGCCTTGCGGTGACACCACAATTTCTTTTACTATTCGTCCCCTAACTGCTCTCACACAGTCCTCCTTTATCTACTCGTGGTACCCAGAAAATGGAGGAAGACAGCGATGTGGGGCACATTGGAGCAAGGGGCTGGCCTAACTAGGTTCTGTCGTACGGTAAAATGAATTGTACGCCATATTTGCTCAACAGGAAAGGAACTGGGCTGCCCGTGTGCCTAAACATCTGAAATAACGCAAAATTCGCACAGAAATCTCATCTACATTTTTATCCAAAGCACACTGTTTGGAAGTAGTTGATTAAGAAATAAATTTATCAACCTGGACTCCAGTGAATACATAGTGGTCGTTAAAAATTCAAATGCAAAGATGGACAGCAGTCATTCGCAGTTAGTTACATGTTCCAGAGCTCATTTGAACGATCCTTTTATCGAAAAAATGGAGAACCAGTCAGTTCACTGGATATGTATACATTATCAGTGTTAACATTAATGAATGCATAGCTATTTTGAGTCCTAGTCATGTAGCATCAGTTTTTTTCTGGATACCAGTTTTTAAGTACAAATTTATCATTGGAACTGAAGTTGTCCAGAACAAATGAGCTTAAATAAGATTTAACATTAGTTTCGCAGTAGGGCGTATTCGTAATTCATTGGAGATCCAGATTGCGCTATAACATAGCACCGATAATTATCTTCTAGTACCTTCCACCGCGGAAGTCGAACACGCGGCAGAACAAATGGACGTGGTCAGCCCATAGAGGGCGGTGGCTATTCCGCGCCACCGCTAAGCCACGTGCAGACAGCGGCCAATAGCCACTCCCTCCGGTTTCGTATATAGGGACCCGCTCTGCCCTAGTCCAGCCAGTCTGGTACTCGCTCTGTGTTTCGTTTCTACGTCGGCGGTACTGCGTTCTGGTCGTTGCTCGTTGTTGACATTTGCCTGGCTCTGGTTCCGAGTGGATTTACGTTTGGTGTTTGGTGTTGTGGTTTCAACAAGTCTCCGTTGTTTATCTCTTCCTTGTTGTGTCCCTCGTAGTCGGCCGTGGTCGGTTGTTGTCAGTTGTCGTTTATCTGTCGTCCGACTCGTCCTGTGTTTACCCGGTGGTGCGTGCTCCACCGCCGGAGGCTTCCCCTCCTGGCGGCTGGGATCCGCAGCCCAAGGCGTTCCCGCTCTTGGTTGTGGTTACTGCAATCCTACAGTCGAAATCTAGATCTGCAATAAACAACGGATTTTGTGACTGAATGCTGTCATTCACATTTGAATACATTTATTGCTTTCAGCACAATTTGTAATACAGCTTTCTCAACTTATAATGTATAATAGGCGTACATTGTGTAATCCTACAACCGCAAAAGTGGCACTCTACCACACTTCAATCAAAATCGTGCTTCGTATTGCTAGGTTAAAGTTATGTGCCTCTTCCTGTTGATCGTATGACAGAACTTAGAAATCGGTGAATGGATTGTACGTCGAGCAGGGTAATAAATTGCCATACACTGTACATAAGCGATTCACTCACATTATTGTGGCGACAGCCTATGTTCCACATCAACGTGCAATCACCACGCACAGGTGACAGCACTAGCAGCGGAGGATACACAAAGCGCGTCGAAGGAATGTGGACAATACTGCAGTTGTTGTCGAAATGCGGAAAAGGAACATGGTTGTAGGCTTTCGGGACAAGGATGAGGTATCGAATATATTGCTTCCGCCTACTTATACCTCCCGAGGAGATCACGAATGTAAAATTAGAGAGATTAGAGCGCGCACGGAGGCTTTCAGGCAGTCGTTCTTCCCGCGAACCATACTAGACTGCAACAGGAAAGAGAGGTAATGACAGTGGCACGTAAAGTGCCCTCCGCCACACACCGTTGGGTGGATTGCGGAATATAAATGTAGATGTAGATGTAAACATTTCGTAAATGGCTAAATTTGTAAACTGTTCACGTGCTCCCAAGGTAAAAAATACGTTGTGCGTGACGAAACGGCGCTATCCAAACCAGCCGCCGAGGCAACTGCTGAAATATGGGCCATAGGTCTGAAGAACGGCTGCTTCGGAAGTCCGTACGGGCAAAAAGACATACAATTCGAGCTGGTGTGCTGCTGGCTCCTGTCTCCACGATTGTCATCTCGATCGTCGTGAGTCGATTTTCGATGCCTGCTTGTCTTCTTCGCATCTTTGGCGGATGGCTATTTAGCTGCGGTGCGGGCGCCCTGCAGGGGCTTCAGTTCGGGTATCAGCTGTGTGAGCGACACGTGACGTGTGGCGCTGTGGATGTATGCAGCGTGGCGAGTGACCGAGTCGATACGACGGCGAAGCGTGGATGGGGCGTCTTTAGACGTTGGAAAGCAGATCCGCTGCCGACGGTGATTGGAACTTCCTTGATATTTGAAGGACAGATCTCCTTCGCGTCTGTTGGATGTTACTCAAAGTGAATGAACTGGAGTCGTCGAATTGTTTCTTGGTGGGTTCTGATCATGTTAATTGAATACTCGAGTGCGCTGAAAACTATCTTGATTGTTTCAGTTACTTTTCACTTTATTTCTTCTGGTATGATGACGGCATTTCAGGGAGTGCTAGCCGTGCTCAATGTGTAGCTAGATGTCGTACCAAGTAGTGCGTCAGTCTGTGCCTGGCGTTCGAGAGTGGGTCGAAATAATTTTCCCCATTTCCTTTTTCTATTTTATTATATTTGTTTGCTTTTAGAGAACTGGCTAATCAAATTTTGAGAGCCGTTACAGGACATGTGGTTACATAGATTAGTTTTGCTTGGGCTCATTTTGTGCCGCGTGTAATTAAAGGTTTATTTATAACCAGGTGGGCAGATATGTTTTGTGTATCTGATGCGATAAAATGTTGTCTGCCACTGATGTGTTTATGATTCAGATAAATGGCAGTGGTCGACGTGAGTGAACTCCTATCGGGGTATCACGGTAGAAGAGGGAAATTTAAGGACCTGGATCGGTGTCTATAGTTACATTATTCGTGTCCTGCAATTCCATCTTAACGGTGGACCGTTGAGGTTTTCCGGAAGCTTAATTCTATCACAATTTTAACTATAGTTCTACTACACATTATGGTCCGTAAATCTTCTGTATGGGGATGTAATGTATGTGATCCTCGTACCTGTTAGTAATACTAAAGAGCAGCCAAGTTGGGTGTATTAATCTGATGATACTTTTAATTTGTTAGAATAGCTTAAGATGAGTCCATGGAAGATGTCTTACTTGTTGGAAGCAGTTTTAGAATTTGATATAAGTTACGTGAAAGTCAGTTGGTATGTAAGTCATGAAGCATATTTAAAAGGTTTGTGTGATTCAGTTATTTCAGTTACATTTGATTAATGGTGGTTTTATCAAAATGGTTGTAATTAGTGAAAATTTGTTGAGTAAATTTGGAAAGATCTTTGTCAATCGGACTTCGATGCATTAACTTTTTAATCTGAGTCCTGCTGGGGGTTCTTTAGGGCAGGTGCCTATTATTTTAATCGTTGTTACTGTAAATTTCATTAAGAACATGTGTTTGTAATAAAGAAGTGTATGGCAAATACCCCCCTCCAGATCCGGGCGTAAGAATAAGCCCGTGGTATTCCTGCCTGTCGTAAGAGGCGATTAAAAGGAGTCTCAACTGTTTCGGCCTTTAATGTGATGGTCCCCATTGGGGTTTGACCTCATTCCAAATTCAACAGAAGTACGAGCCTTTTTGGGGAAGGACACCTTACGTGGTACACCATCAGTCCTCTGTGCCCTATGACCTTGGCACTCTTTATCGTCTTGGCGTCCTAACTACACCTTCCATCCCTTATTTTGGGCATACACCCCAGATGCATTGTGTAAGTCACATCATTAGTGCGTCACTCTCTGCACCCACGATACATATGGACTTCCCATGGCACCTGAAATCCGGCACGGTAGCCAGCCCGTTGTGGTGGGGCCGTCATGTACCCTCTAGGTTGTAGCCCCCTGACAACACAGGGATCGTACTGCCGATGCCTGAGCTGACACCTCCCCACGTCAGTGGCAGCATGTGACTCAGTGAGTTAATTTGCTTTTTCAGTGCCTTAATGCCCCTACAGGACACGCTTTGTACAATCCTCCAGTGGAATTGTGGCGGTTATTTTAGCCATCTCCCTGAGCTACGACAGTTTCTAAGCATGACATCTGCTTTCTGCATTGCCCTCCAGGAAACCTGGTTCTCGGCAATGCAGACCCCTGTCCTTCGTGGATACAGGGGTTATTACTGCAACCGTAGCACTTACAATAGTGTGTCAGGTGGAGCCTGTGTGTATGGCCTTACCTCTGTATATAGTGCTCCTGTGCCCCTTCAAACATCATTGGAAGCTGTGGCCGTCCGCGTAAGGACTACCCAGAACATAACCGTCTGCAGTGTCTATGTCCCACCAGGTGGTACAGTCTCAATGACCATATTGGCTGCACTTGTCGACCAACTCCCCACGCCTTTTCTTCTCATGGGGGATTTTTACGCCCATGATCTCCTGTGGGGTGGAACAAGGTTACTGGCCGAGATAGAGAGGTCGAGAATCTCATCTCCCAACTCGACCTCTGCCTCTTAAACACTGGCGCCGCCACGCATTTCAGTGTGGCGCATGACACGTTCTCGGCCATAGATCTGTCGTTGTGCAGCCCAGGGCTTGTACCATCGGTCCACTGGAGAGTCCACGACGACTTGTTTGGTAGTGACCATTTTCCCATCTTCCTTTCACTACCCCAGCGTCGCTCCCTTGAACGATTGCCTACATGGGCATTTAGCAAGACAAACTGGGACACGTTCTCCTCTGCTGCCACTGTTGAATCTTTCCCCCATGGTACAATCGATGTGGCGGTTGGGGCACTGACTGCAGCGATTGTTTCCGCTGCAGAACGTGCCATTCCTCGTTCGTTAGGGTGCCCCGGCGAAAGTCAGTGCCTTGGTGGTCTCCGGAGGTCGCTGCAGCCATTAAAGAACGTCGTCGGGCTCTTCAGCGACATAAGCGGTACCCTTCTTTGGAGAACCTCATTTTATTCAAACGTCTCCGTGCTCAGGCCCGGCGGCTCATCAAAAGTCGGAAACAGGATTGCTGGGAGAGGTACGTTTCCAACATCAGTTCGCGTACTTCACCCTCCCAGGTGTGGATGAAGATTCGGCGCATCTTTGGATTGCAGCACTCTACAGGTGTCCCAGGGCTTACCATCAACGAGGCGCTATTCACCGATGCTGATGCAATCGCCGAGCATTTTGCACAGCACTATGTTCGGGCCTCTGCGTCGGGGAATTACCCGCCTGCGTTTCGCACGCTAAAACGCCGGGCTGAAGGCAAACGGCTTTCTTTTGCTTCTCGCCACCCTGAGGCGTATAACGCTCCATTTAGTTTGTGGGAACTCCACAGCGCCCTGGCACAATGCCACGATACAACCTCTGGGCCAGATGGCGTCCACAATCAGATGCTGAAACACCTGTCCCCGGACTGCCAGCGATGTGTTCTTGCCATCTTCAACCGTATATGGGGGCGACGGTGTCTTGCCGTCGCAATGGTGAGAAAGTACCATCATTCCGGTGCTGAAGCCTGGTAAGGACCCGCTTAATGTGGATAGCTATCGGCCCATCAGCTGGACAAATACTCTGTGCAAGCTACTGGAACGTATGGTGAGTCGACGGCTGTGTTGGCTGCTCGAGTCTCGGGGTCTTCTGGCTCCATGCCAGAACAGCTTCCGTCAGGGCCGTTACACCGCCGATACTTTGGTCTTCCTTGAGTCTGCAATCCGCACTGCTTTTTCCAGGCGCCAACACCTCGTCTCCGTCTTTTTTCGACCTCTCCAAAGCATATGACACGACGTGGCGGCACCATATTCTCGCCACGTTGCACAGGTGGGGTCTCCAGGGCTCTCCCCCCATTTTTATTCAGAACTTTTTATCTGTTCGGACATTCCGCGTTTTAAATGGCACATCCCATAGTTCACTTCACTTCCAGGAAAATGGCGTTCCACAGGGCTCTGTATTGAGCGTGCCCCTTTTCCTTGTGGCCATTAACGGCCTTGCAGCAGCAGTAGGGTAGTCTGATTCACCCACGTTATATGCTGACGATTTCTGCATCTTTTTCAGCTCCTCCACTATTAGTGTTGGAGAACGTAGGTTGCAGGGAGCCATACGCAAGGCGCAGGAGTGGGCCCTAGCCCATGGGTTTCAATTTTCTCCTGCGAAGACTTGTGTTATGCACTTTTGTCGGCGTCGAACTGTCTATCCCCACCCTGAGCTTTATCTTCAGGATGCCATGCTCAGGGTTGTTGACTCTTACCGTTTTCTGGGATTGCTGTTCGATGTCCGGCTTACGTGGCTTTCACATATTCGTCAGCTCACGCGTCAGTCCTGGCAGCATCTGAATGTCCTTCCGCTGATTCAGCAACACAACTTGGGGTGCAGAGCGTAATACGCTGCTGCAGCTCTACAAAGCCCTCGTGCTGTCCCGACTGGATTATGAGAGTGTGGCGTATGGCTCAGCGTCGCCCTGAGCGTTGCAACTGCTGGACCCCATTCACCACTGTGAGGTTTGGTAGGCGACAGGAGCATTCCGCACCAGTCCTGTTAATAGCCTCCTTGCTGAGGCTGGGGTTCCTGCGCTCCACATCCGACGTCAACAACTCTTAGCCAACTACGCTGGCCACGTCCGTTGTTCGCCCCGTCACCCTAACTACCGTCTCCTTTTCGATAACGCGGCAGTCCATATCCCACACCGGCGGCCGCGATCAGGCCATACCATTGGCATGCGTGTTCGGTCACTCCTTAGTGTACTCCAGTCTTTGCCTCTTCCATCTGCTTTTCAGGTCCACCCACATACACCAACTTGGTGTATTCGTCGGCCGCAGCTTCCGCTGGAACTTTCCAGACGGCCAAAAGATTCAGTTCCTCCTGCAGTCTTGCGCTGCCAATTCCTTGCTCTCCTAGGCGCATACCATGACTCGGAGGTTATCTATACCGATGGCTCGATGGTTGATGGCCGTGTGGGGTACACTTATACTCATGCGGACTATGTCGACCAGCGCTCCTCGCCGGAAGGCTGCAGTGTTTACACCGCAGAACTGACAGCCATTTTTCGTGACCTTGAGCGTATTCGTACCAGCACTGGAGAGTCCTTCGTCGATTGCAGTGACTCGCTCAGTAGTGTGCAGGCTCTTGACCAGTGCTACCTACGCCATCCCATTGTTGGTGCCATCCAGGGGTCCAATCACGCTCTTGAACAGTGTGGTCGTTCGGTGGTGTTCATATGGACCCCGGGACACGTTAGGATTGCGGGAAACTAACTCGCCGACAAGTTAGCCAAAGAGGCTACCCGCAAACAGACGCTGGAGATCGGCCTACCGGCAACTGATCTCCGAAAGGTTTTGCACCGTTGGGCCTTTGGGATGTGGGGAGACGAATGGCGCACTCTGTCTGCACCCAAGCTGCGGCAAGTAAAGGAGACCAGGACTGTGTGGGGTTCCTCCCTGCGGGCCTCTCGCAGGGATTCTATTGTTCTGTGTCGGCTCCGCATTGTTCACTCTTGGCTGACTGCTGCGTCGAGAGGACCCCCCCTCATTGTCGCTGTGGTGCAACCATGACGGTGGCTCATATATTGTTGGAATGTCCTCTTTTAACCGCCCTCAGGTGAACTTTTAATCTCCTGAGTGATTTATCATCTCTTTTAGGTGACGATGTCTCTATTTCAGATCGTGTTTTAAATTTTATTCGAGCAAGTGGCTTTTATAGGTCCCTCTAATTTTATTGCGTCACCCTCTTTTGTGCTGTAAATTTTACTTCGTTTTGTCCTGTAATTCGACTCCACCCTAATCTTTTAGGCTGGAGCTTTTAACGTGTTGCAGAGTGGCTGGCTCATCCTATTATTTTCGTGATCAGCCAGCCACAGTCCTCTGCTGTACAGTTTTAATTCCTTCTGCCTTTCTTCTCTGTGTTGTTTTTGTTGCTGTGCTCCGTTTTCTGTGTTGTCTTACCATTGACCTTGGAGCTTTTCTTCCCGAGAAATTTTTATTTTAGTGCTTCGCCTGACTGGTGGATAGTTTCACTGTGCTCTGTGTTTTTATGAAATAAGGGACCGATGACCTTTAGAGTTTGGTCCCTTTAATCTTTAAACCAACCAACCAACCTATGTCAAATACAAACTGGTTGCGTGTTTAATTTAAATTGTGTCGGAAAGAATAACACATCACAACTACTGAGTAAATTACCGCCCTGAGGAAGCAAGGGGCTACCGACAATGTCTCCTGAAAGATCGTTCAGGAGACTTTGTTGCGCATCTGGCTTTCTTCATGCACCCAGGCTAATTGCTGTTCATTGGCGACGAAGGCTAACATTTGCACGCTACTAACGCAACTGGTTCTACACTGAGTGACGACAGGTAGCCTCTTTAGATCAATCACGTCTTACGTTCAGTCGGACAGATAGCCTATGGCGTGTACAATCGCAGCGCCCTCGCTGCAAAAGCTAGTTATTCAGACTTTTTAAAGGTGGTCACATTAACTTGACTGGACTGTGTATGGAAAGTATTTACGCTGTCGGACGAATGTGTAGTGTCAGCTGATCGAGACGGTTTGTAAGAACCCCTGACCACCACTGACTACTCGGACAGATGGTTTGCATCACATATATAACAAACGTCATTAATTCTCATACCGAATATAATAAACGTTCCCTTTATCTTTTCATGAAGACTGTTATGGAAATGAAGCTCCACGCTTCTTGACAAAGTGTACGAGAACGATGCGGAAGACCCGCACCTCCGTACTAGGCAAGGTTCTAATGGAGGTGGTTTGCCGTTGCCGTCCTCCGACCGTAATGAGAATGAATGATTGATGACGACACAACAACACCAGTAACTCGCGGCAGGTGAAATCTCTGACTCCTCCAGGAATCGAACCCGCGACCCCTTGCTCGGGAAACGAGAACGCTACCGCGAGACCATAGCAGCGGACAAAGCCTGTTATAATAAAGGCAAAGTTTGAGATTAGTTGAAATATTTGTATGGCAATCACCATTGATGCTAAACCTTTCATGGACAAGTGCTCTGCCGACTGAGCTAACCAAGCACGAATCACGACCTGTCCTCACAACATTACTTCCCAAGTACCTCGTCTCCTACCTTCCAAACTTCACAGAGCTCTCCTGCCAAACCTGCAGAACTAGCACTCTTTGAAGAAGACACAGAAGAATCAAATAGTGAAATTGGAAACTCTTACAACGCCGTCAGACATATACGAAGATAGTTTCACACTTACTTTTCAAGATTTTTTTTTTTCATAGTATTTTTATGCCTAACGATACTACATTTGTTTCTCGGCTTTTCTGAATACAGTGTTCTAGCATCCTATGTGATTGATGTATTTATCAGCCTTTCACTTTGTTAACTGCATGTAGAGTATTGTTGAATTGTTCACTTCTATGCCACTGTACATGATGTGTCATTATGGACTTTTCGCTCATGTCATATCTGATTAAAAAAATTCCTGCTTTATCAGACTCAATATTTTTAACCCTATTACTAAAAATTTCCGAAATCCTTTTCTGCATTTTTGTTCGTATGTTCAGCCTCATGATTCAAATGGTTCAAATGGCTCTAAGCACTATGGGACTTAGTATCTGAGGTCATCAGTCCCCTAGACTTACTACTTAAACCTAACCAACCTAAGGACATCACACACATCCATGCCCGAGACAAGATTCGAACCTGCGACCATAGCAGCAGCGCGGTTCCGGACTGAGGCGCCTAGAACCGAACGGTCACAGTGGCCAGCTGAACATTATGATTCAAAACACTCATCAAATTTGGGTGCAAGAATGCCAAGGTAATAGGTGTAAGATACAACGTTTTTAAAACCACACAAAATATGAGACAGTCGATAACTTTAAATCTATAGTTTACTGATGGGATTGCAAAATAGAAATCCAAATCAATTGGGTGCAGAATGGGCACAGAACCAGAGTGTGACAAAAAATTCCTGCTTTATGATAGCCAATATTTTTAACCCTATTACTAAAAATTTCCGAAGCCCTCTTCTGTATTTTTGTATATATGTCAACACGGAAATACAAATTTCACAAACATCATTCTCTTGTTGTCAAGTTATTCGTTCACCACAGAGCTTTAACATTTTCAAGAATTAAACAAATTTCTCCACCCCCTTGCATGACAGGTAGCGTCTGGGACACTGAAATATATTCCAAGAACAGCACCACTCATGTGGTATTTTGAAGAACAATTTACGTACACACCACGAAATTTTTGAAGGACACTGTTGTTGTTTCTTTACCGTGGGGTGTTTTGGCTTCAATTATCATATTGTATCGGTGAATGGTTAACAACAAATAACAGCAGAATTGAGAAGAAAAGTTCATTTACAACAGAATAGCGCAATACTGCAAAGTCTGAGATAGAGTAGCCACTGGGACGGCGATAAGCAGAGTTCGTGAATAATACAGAGGTTGGAGAGCCGTAAACCACATTTCCAGAGTAGTCCAGTTTCAGAGCGGAGTTGAAATTCTGACGATGGCGAACCGAACTGTGGCGTCGTGGTATCAGGAGAAGCGAAGTACTAGACGAAACTGCTAGCGTGAGGTGTTGCACGTGCTTATAAATACCCGTACGCTGTAGGAAGGCGCCCGCCGTCGATGAGTCCACTACGGCGTGGCACAGCGTGTTTAGCGCGGTACCGTCGTTCACGTGTTTGAAGTGGATACGCCGAGGAGGCGTTGCTATGTTACCGCGGAGGTAGCTGTGCTCATGTACCGCGTCTGCGCTGTCCATCTCAGCAATGCAACGCATGCGCTAAGAATGGCAGGCCGTGCGCTGTCTGAAATGTCACTTGCGATCGCGTGGCGACAGGCACTAGGCTGTAGGCATTGATGATATCACTTACCAAACTCAACGCGATATATGTCATGGCAATGGGTTCACTTAAAGAGAACTTGTTGTTGTTGTTGTTGTTGTGTTCTTCAGTCCAGAGACTGGTTTGATGCCGCTTTTCGTGGTACTCTATCCTGTGCAAACTTCATCTCCCAGAACCTGCTGCAACCTACATCCTTCTGAATTTGGTTAATGTATTCATCTCTTGGTATCCCTCTACGATTTTTACCCTCTAATCTGCACTCCAATAGCAAATTAGTGATCCCTTGATGTCTCCCTTGAGGTCTCAGAACATGTCCTACCAACCGATCCCTTCTTCTAGTCAATTTGTGCGATAAATTTTTCTTTTACCCAATTCTATTCGATACCTCCTCATTAGTTATGTTACATACCCATCTAATCTTCAGCATTCTTCTGTAGCACCACATTTCGAAAGCTTCTATTTTCTTCTTGTCCAAACTATTTATCGTCCATGTCTCATTTCCATACATGGCTACCCTCCATACAAATACTTTCAGAAACGACTTCCTGACACTTAAATCTATTCTTGATGTTAACAAATTTCTCTTCTTCAGAAACGCTTTCCTTGCCATTGTCAGTCTACATTTTATATCCTCTCTACTTCCACCATCATCAGTTAATTTGCTCCCCAAATAGCAAAACTCATTTACTACTTTAAGTGTCTAATTTCCTAATCCTATCCCTTCAGCACCACTCGACTTAATTCGACTAGATTCCATTTCCCTCGTTTTGCTTTTTTTGATGTTCATCTCATATCCTCCTTTCAAGACACTGCCATTCCGTTCCACTGCTCTTCAAGTTCCTTTGCTGTCTCTGACAGAATTACAATGTCAAAGTTTTTATTTCTTCAGAATGAGATTTTCACTCTGCAGCGGAGTGTGCGCTGATATGAAACTTCCTGGCAGATCAAAACTGTGTGCCCGACCGAGACACGAACTCGGGACCTTTGCCTTTCGCGGGCAAGTGCTCTACCAACTGAGCTACCGAAGCACGACTCACGTCCGGTATTCACAGCTTTACTTCTGCCAGTATCCGTCTCCTACCTTCCAAACTTTACAGAAGCTAGTGCTAGTTCTGCAAGGTTCGCAGAAGAGCTTCTGTAAAGTTTGGAAGGTAGGAGACGGATACTGGCAGAAGTAAAGCTGTGAATACCGGCCGTGAGTCGTGCTTCGGTAGCTGAGTTGGTAGATCACTTGCCCGCGAAAGGCAAAGGTCCCGAGTTCAAGTCTCGGTCGGGCACACAGTTTTGATCTGCCAGGAAGTTTCATATCAGCGCACACTCCGCTGCAGAGTGAAAATCTCATTCTGGAAACATCCCCCAGGCTGTGGCTAAGCCATGTCTCCGCAATATCCTTTCTTTCAGGAGTGCTAGTTCTGCAAGGTTCGCAGAAGAGCTTCTGTAAAGTTTGGAAGGTAGGAGACGGATACTGGCAGAAGTAAAGCTGTGAATACCGGACGTGAGTCGTGCTTCGGTAGCTCAGTTGGTAGAGCACTTTGCCCGCGAAAGGCAAAGGTCCCGAGTTCGAGTCTCGGTCGGGCACACAGTTTTGATCTGCCAGGAAGTTTCATATCAGCGCACACTCCGCTGCAGAGTGAAAATCTCATTCTGGAAACATCCCCCAGGCTGTGGCTAAGCCATGTCTCCGCAATATCCTTTCTTTCAGGAGTGCTAGTTCTGCAAGGTTCGCAGAAGAGCTTCTGTAAAGTTTGGAAGGTAGGAGACGGATACTGGCAGAAGTAAAGCTGTGAATACCGGACGTGAGTCGTGCTTCGGTAGCTCAGTTGGTAGAGCACTTGCCCGCGAAAGGCAAAGGTCCCGAGTTCGAGTCTCGGTCGGGCACACAGTTTTGATCTGCCAGGAAGTTTCGTATCAGCGCACACTCCGCTGCAGAGTGAAAATCTCATTCTGGAAACATCCCCCAGGCTGTGGCTAAGCCATGTCTCCGCAATATCCTTTCTTTCAGGAGTGCTAGTTCTGCAAAGTTCGCAGAAGAGCTTCTATAAAGTTTGGAAGGTAGGAGACGGATACTGGCAGAAGTAAAGCTGTGAATACCGGACGTGAGTCGTGCTTCGGTAGCTCAGTTGGTAGAGCACTTTGCCCGCGAAAGGCAAAGGTCCCGAGTTCGAGTCTCGGTCGGGCACACAGTTTTGATCTGCCAGGATGTTTCATATCAGCGCACACTCCGCTGCAGAG
Organism: Schistocerca gregaria; assembly: GCF_023897955.1. NCBI lineage: Eukaryota > Metazoa > Arthropoda > Insecta > Orthoptera > Acrididae > Schistocerca > Schistocerca gregaria. The sequence continues at coordinate 149,392,389 of NC_064925.1, forward strand.
TGAAAATCTCATTCTGGAAACATCCCCCAGGCTGTGGCTAAGCCATGTCTCCGCAATATCCTTTCTTTCAGGAGTGCTAGTTCTGCAAGGTTCGCAGAAGAGCTTCTGTAAAGTTTGGAAGGTAGGAGACGGATACTGGCAGAAGTAAAGCTGTGAATACCGGACGTGAGTCGTGCTTCGGTAGCTCAGTTGGTAGAGCACTTGCCCGCGAAAGGCAAAGGTCCCGAGTTCGAGTCTCGGTCGGGCACACAGTTTTGATCTGCCAGGAAGTTTCATATCAGCGCACACTCCGCTGCAGAGTGAAAATCTCATTCTGGAAACATCCCCCAGGCTGTGGCTAAGCCATGTCTCCGCAATATCCTTTCTTCCAGGAGTGCTAGTTCTGCAAGGTTCGCAGAAGAGCTTCTGTAAAGTTTGGAAGGTAGGAGACGGATACTGGCAGAAGTAAAGCTGTGAATACCGGACGTGAGTCGTGCTTCGGTAGCTCAGTTGGTAGAGCACTTGCCCGCGAAAGGCAAAGGTCCCGAGTTCGAGTCTCGGTCGGGCACACAGTTTTGATCTGCCAGGAAGTTTCATATCAGCGCACACTCCGCTGCAGAGTGAAAATCTCATTCTGGAAACATCCCCCAGGCTGTGGCTAAGCCATGTCTCCGCAATATCCTTTCTTTCAGGAGTGCTAGTTCTGCAAGGTTCGCAGAAGAGCTTCTGTAAAGTTTGGAAGGTAGGAGACGGATACTGGCAGAAGTAAAGCTGTGAATACCGGACGTGAGTCGTGCTTCGGTAGCTCAGTTGGTAGAGCACTTGCCCGCGAAAGGCAAAGGTCCCGAGTTCGAGTCTCGGTCGGGCACACAGTTTTGATCTGCCAGGAAGTTTTTTATTTCTTCTCCCTGTATTTTAACACCTACTCCGAATTTTTCTTTTGTTTCCTTTACTGCTTGCTCATTATACAGATTGAATTACATCGAGAATAGGCTATAACCCTGTCTCACTCCCTTCACAACCACTGCTTGCCTTTCATGCCCTCTCGATTCCTATAACTGCCATCTGGTTTCTGTACAAACTATAAATAGCCTTTCGCTTCCTGTATTTTAGCCCTGGCACCTTCAGAATTTTAAAGAGAGTATTCCAGTCAACATTGTCAAAAGTTTTCTTTAAGTCCACAGATGCTAGAAACATAGGTTTACCTTTCCTTAATCTTTCTTCTAAGATATGTCGTAGGGTGAGTATTGCCTCACGTGTTCCAATATTTCTACAGAATCCAAACTGATCTTCCCCGAGGTCGGCTTCTACCAGTTTTTCCATTCGTCTATAAGGAATTCGCGTTCGTATTTTGCAGCCGTATCTTATAAAACTCAGAGTTCGGTAAGTTTCACATCTGTCAACACCTGCTTTCTTTGAGACTGGAATTATTATATTCTACTTGAAGTCTGCGGGTATTTCGCCAGTCTTATGCATCTTGCAAACCAGATGATAGAGTTTTGTCAAGGCTGGCTCTCCCAAGTCTACATAATTTTGTGAAGCTGGTGCTATTCCTCTTTTTCTTGAGTTTCCAATTTTGACAGTTTTCTCGAGCACTGTGCTAGGTTTACAATATTTAGCGTATTACTTTTCTTTATTTCTTGTTGCTTCTTTCGCCCTTGGATTTCGATGTCGATTCTGTGTGCTATTCTACGTAAAGTTTTCGTACGACAACTTAATCGGGTGTTCCTTTCCTGTCATAGAATAGAGGCAATAGGTTTTCT